>NW_015115047.1:23637-90332 GCF_001443285.1 Poecilia latipinna
TATTTTTCTATCTTAAAAAAAAAGCTTGTTTCTGTTGAACATACAGGATAAATTTCACAGCATGTGTGGAGAAGATTTCAAAATTGTTTAACAAAGACCAATTATTGACACAAAAAAAAACCTGTCCTTTTATGGATGTGTTTACATTTTAAAGAAGCCACTGTATGTTAAAAGTAATTATGACTCTTATGATAATGAGCAAAGCATGACTTGTGGAGCACTTCTCAGTAAAAAGATGAGAAATCTGGTAAACTTGGTGTACTACAAGAGGAAACGAATAAGAATGATTCAGGTTAATTCAGGCAGAACAGCTCTTTAAATAACTGGTCACCTACAAATTGAATGAACAGATGGATATGAATAACTTAAAAACCTCCTTTTTTTTGTTTTTTTTTACAAATACTATAAAAAGCATACTTTTAAAAAATAGAGAAATATTCGAAAATAGATCAATTTTAGTTCAAACTTTACAAGAATGTGTAGGCTACTGGTTCCACGCTGTTTGGGGGAGGCAAAGATTTGGGACCTCGCATTTAGTACCTGAGCAGTGAACAAAGCCAAAAAAACCTGTCCAAATTTGAGCACAGAATATATTTGTTCACGTTTTAAATGTGAGGTATGTCATTTCAATAATAATAATAATAATAATAATAAAATAATAATAATAATAATAATAAAATCTCTCCTGAATTTAATAGACAAGTAAACAAACAAAAAAAAATAAATAAAATAAGAGTTCACTTGAATGTCGTCTTAACGTTTTCCCCAAGTAGCACCAAGGGAATCACTGCTAATCATGGTTTCTGAACTGACGCTCTACTACATTTGTAGAAAACCACTATTAAACAATAAAAGCATTTTAAAGCAAACATAACAGACATCACTCAACTGAGAAAAGGCTGGTTATAAACCAATCAAATGTTCACACTAAACCCCAGGATGATAAGTGAAGCATTTGATCAGCACTTCCTACCTACTGTGAAGAGCTCAACTGAGAAAACAAACAGGATCTACAAGGAACAGCCTACTCCATAATCAGTCCTGCCAGATGAAGATTTCTGAGGTTTTTCTGTTGTGCGCGAACAGACTTGGTCACTGTGTGTGTTGAGTGTCGCGGTCTAAAGGATGTTGAAGGTGGCGAGTTAAATGGATAAGGGAAGGGCTCTGTTACAATGCTGATGCTCCGCCATGTTTCTCCTGAAAAGACAAACATATATTTGTGATATCAGAATCAAAAAGTGGATTTTCTTTTTGTAATCGAAACTGGTAGCAAATCTTAATCATCCATTAAATGAAATATTTGCAAACGCAAACATTACGTGTTTTCTGACTTTTTGAAATTGATTGGACCTTTATATACGTTTTAAGAATGTTTAATTTTTCAAATCTCCTCTTTATTAACCCTTTCACAATCTTCATGTCAGGGTCATCTAGACCCCATGACTTCTTTACTCTGTGCGCGGTCCAGCTGGCTCGCACTGACCCCATGTGTGCTTTTACAAGGTTTTCTTTTTTTATAGGCAGCAAATGGTGTTTCATGTCATGTACCTTTTCTTGGTCAACATCAGAGTCTGCCGTTATGACAATTCTCTTCTCCATCCGGGTCTCTGAGGATCCACTTTTTACCACCTGAACAAAAAGCATATATATAGTGTATTCAAGAGGCCCACCAATCTGAAAGGATGAGTGGAAGAAAAGTTGCACAGCTAACCTTTGAGATATGGGTGGTGGTGGTGGTGACAGTGGTGCCGCTGCTCGTCTCTGAGGTAACGGTCTTGGAAGTGGAAAAAGAGCTATCCTTGTCCTCATCTGTACCGTCATCTGTCATCTGAGAAAAACACCAAAAGAAGAAAAAAAAAACTGATTAAGCTTTTCAAACTGATTTAACGCTGATGTTTTTCTTAGGAAGGTGCAGTAAAGCTTCTTTGTCCCGCCTCCCCCCAGCCCTCCATTCCTTTGCTGCCCCTTCAAGAACCATCATACTGTTAGCTTGTCAAGTTCTGGAGGCAAGTTGGATCTGGACTGAGCTGCTGCTGGAGCTGGAGCCCCTACCTTTGAAGACTCATAGGTGAAGGTCTTGGTTGGGACGATGGGAACTTCTGTGGTGGAGATGTCACCAGGCAGGGAGTTGGAAACAGCTGTGATGGTGACAGTGTGGGTCTGCACCAGAGGGGGCTGTGAATGGGAGCACAGCCCCGTGAGTGGCTGTTTAACCAGACACTTCGCACCTCACAGCAATCAGTTCTTCTTTCACACCATGCAATCCCTCTTAGTGCAAATTGTTTCCACCACCACCAGCCCAAACCCGGTCTGATTATTTCCAAAACAATGCAGTCACACCTCCAACTTCATTCGCAACACTTATAGGATGATTCTGTCACTTATAGAGTGATTTTAATCATTGTGTTTCAACGTAGAAAGTGGTATTGTTATAGCAACCCGTCACCATAGCCAGGATCTTGCAGCGTCACCGTGCGACACCTCTGCAGCACACTCCGTTTACATTAAACTCAACTGCCGCTCTTTGCAGCATTGATTTTCTTTCTAGATTGGTGTTGGTTTCTTTTGTTCTGGTGCTGCAAAGAAGTCAGCAAGTGTGGAAGCTGAAGGCCTAGAAAGAAAAGAAACCGCATCTCCCCCCTTTGAGACTACCTGGGAGCAGCGCATGACCTTCGGACCGTCACTCCAGAAAAAGGAAGGTGAGGAAAGTCCAACTATTCCCCCGGAGCACTCGGGCGCTACGAGACATGTTCCTTCTTCCTCCGGGATCTTATCTAAAGCTTTACAGACGGACTCAACTGGGGGAGCCAGTTGCGCCATTTCCACCTCTACGAGCGGCACCAGGAGAGTCTCAAAAAGCACAACCTCCTCGTGATCGCACAATGACTCTTCAACAGGAGCGCTGAGGCCTTCGACAACGTCAGGTTCACTCTGACGGCTCTGAGAGGACCCAGATGCCTCGGCACCCCCGAAATTACTCCTGGCATCCTCATGAAGAGTTTTTGTTTCTGATCTTTTGCAACTGGGACTAATGCACACACTCTAAAAAAAGACAAACACAGTCACTATGATCATGAGCAGGCAAAGAGTTGTGAATAACAAATGACATTTACATGAATCATAAAACATGTTTGCATGCCATTTCCTTCATACAACAAAGATATAACAACGTGGGATGTCAACAGAAATGATTCAGTCTCCTTGTTTTCTTGAATAAAAATGATCAGTTTCACTGGAAAAGACGAAGCCTGCAAGCCATTCTCGAATCATTTCCATTCGTAATACAGTTAGCTGCTGAACCACGAGAACAAAGATTTAGATAAAAATGGTAGATTTTGTCCATTCAATGTCTCCAACTTTACCCCCACAGTCCACATCAGGTATTTTCAGGGACAAAAGAATCATGAGGTTTATTGATAAAAATAAAATAAAATTACACCCTAAAGCTTCTCCTTTCTTGTGTGAATTTTTTTTCCCCAATAATGTTCATATTGAACTAATATAAAACATGAAACTAATGCATTATTTAGGATTAGGGCTGTGGGGGGACACAATCAATGCATTTTTAAATGCATGATGTCAAAGCTCCTGACTAAGATAAATTCCCAGGCCCCTGTTGTTGGTGTGATTTAAATAAAACAAGAGACTTGAACAAATATTTGCCCTTTTGCTGTATTATTTAAATATATTTTTAATGTTTTCTGGTTTGTATTTTGTTGTGTTCTTGTTTATCTTGACTTTAAAACACTTTGGTCAGCCCATAGTTTATTTTCTATTTGTTGTTGACAACAGAGAGAGAACAACAATGCATTAGATAAATCTAATGTTTAGGACCTGGTATTTCTATGAGGAAATCCGACCGAATGAAACGAAAAAGACCAAGTTGTTTATGGAATGTCTTTTATTCCTTGGTCTAAGTTGATTGTCGAAATATCATGCAACAGGAACTCTGTTGTGGTGAAGGACAAAAATGTATTACAACTGAGCTGCCTCAAGGTTTCCAACAACAGGAAATGCTACTCTATGAGAAAGAATATGAGAAACATGTCATTCAAGGTTGTACGTTGTGTGTGTTCAGAAAAAAGTCACAGTGATCAGTTTATCCAAAGACAAAAATCCTAAAAACTACTGAAGATATAAATGCACCCAGCATGTGTAGAAAACAGGCTCAAAGTGATCTGGTCATGCTTTAAAAACTTTAAGTTGTAGTTATCTTTAAACTCCATCAGAGAAAAATGTGAAACAGTCAATTCCAGTCCTGATCAGTCTTTACAGATGAGGTCTGTTTCTGGCTGGAGAAACCAGGAGGTTGTGAAGCACCAGGAACCAAAGAATCAAAGTCTTTTCTGACAGCTGTCTGAGCAAAGGGCAGCTTCTCGGGTGGAGCAGAGGTTGGGAGGCGGTGGGGTGAAGAATGCTGGAGTGGTGTTTCAGAAGAGGCGAAAGGAGGAGGAGAAGAATAGGGAGGAAAGCTAGAGAATGATTGATAGATGAGCGAGGCGCGGCCTCCGTGGGTCACATTCACACCTTTGTGCAGAGCCTCAGCTGCGTTTGGAGTAGAAGTCTAGCAGAGGGCCGCGTGGGAGGCGGATGACAAACTGAGAGGGGGAGGAGGAGGAGGAGGGAGGAAGAGAGATAAGAGGAAGGATTTCTGAAGAGTCTGCAATGATTGATATAGAACTGCTAACATTTTGCAGTGTCTTCCTATTGAAATTATAAAGTTTGTTGAACAAAATTTTGAATGTCATTGTTGTTACTCAGAGCATGGGAATGTCAACACTACATGCATTTTAACATGCACTCCTTAATTTCCATCTCTAAGGATTTCATATTGGTTTGGAAAAGACAAAGTGATCCACACGTCCTGCATCAATTTACACAACTAACATGGAATTAAAGTTCAGAGATAAAATTCAATCGATTCAATCACAGCCAGAATAAATTCAGCATTGCGAGTTGATCATGGTATATTTCATATGTTTAAGTCCAGTGGAGTACTTCAGAATTAAATAAGTCTGTCTGCTTAGATGGCTTATCCCTTCTCACAGTAAACACAGAATGATAAATTATGTAAAATTAGAAGCAATCTCTGTCAGGATACTTGATGTTTCGAGCTAATAATTGTTGACAGTAAGCAGGTTCTGCATGGGCCCCGTTTCATTTCCCCGTTGTGATTTCTGTACGACTCAACCGCATGTTGATGAAAATGTAAGCCATCAACCACGTATTACAGCCACAGACATCAATGTATTTTACTGGGATTTTGTGTGAGAGAACAACATGAAGTAGAGAATAATTTTGATGTGTATGAACAGGTATCCGTCAACATCAATATTTGCGTCCTTCTACAGATTCCTATAATGATTTAGGTAGGGATACTTTGGCACCCCAGTTATGTCTGTCATGTTCCTGTGGGAAGGTGAACTTTCTCTCTAGTCTTGAATGTTCTGCAGTTTCTAACGTTTTTTTTTTTTTTTTCAGGATTGCCTTGAATTGTGCTCATCATTTCCTGCTTCTGCTAAAGAAAAACTCTTTAATAGCTTGATGGTGCCGATGCCATGTTACACTGTCAGGATGCTGTGTTTAAGATGATGTGCATCGTTAGTTTTCAGCTACGCAGAGAGCTACATGTGGGCTAAAATGTTTAATTTGGTGTCTTCTGACCTTTTTCCAGATATTTCATGTTTCCTACATGGCTCATGGTAAGTTTTAAGTGTGATGTTACAGGATGTCATTCAATAATTTCTCCCGTCCTGCCAATATCCCCAGATTTGTGGAGGACGCATCTACTAGTAATCAACAAATTCTCAGGCCAGCTGAAATTAAACTGCAAACAGACTGACTCTACCTTGTAGGTGACTTCTAAGTGCATTTGTTTGCACTGCTTTTTTTTTGGGGGGGGGTCTCAGAGTAAGTGGGGCTGAATACAAATGCACATCTGTTCATCTTTAATTTATTTAATTCCTTTTCAAAGTGTGTGGCACGTCATTCTATCACATAAAATTCCAGCAAAATACGATAAAGTTTGCATTTGTAATGTGAAACATTCGTAACACTTTTGCAAGGCACTAAAAGTTCAGATGCAAAAGTGGATGAAACTTTATTTATAAAACACAACAGCCGAACTAAAGCGGAAGTAAAGAAAGTGGATCAGAAGCAGAAGGAAAGCAATGAAGGAGGAGGAGAGGAAAGGAGAAAAAAGGAAGCACTGCTCTGTATCAGGACGTGCAAGCCTTCAAGAAAACTGCTCATATCTTAGTCATGCGCTATTCTTTCTGAGTCAGGTCTGTCAGTCATGCAACACAAACATGTCGGGAGTTCGGACACATCCAGTGCAGTTAACATCCAATTTCTCAGAGATTGGATAACCAGTCCAACCGAAGCCTCGCGCTTGTCTGTCTCAACAGTGAGAGAACGAAAGCACCAGGCCTCGTTCCACCAGTAAAAATGCAATCCTTCATACACATGCATGTGCTGCATACCACGTGCCGTCAGATTCGTCAGAGAAGTACATGCATTCACTTTGCACACAGTATCACACAGAGATGATCAAGAATAGCAGCTGGAAGAAACCGAGTCCTTCCTCCATCATTTTACATGGTCGGCAGATTTATTGAAGAAAACTGAAATCTTATGCAACGTTTACAGCAAAATAGAGGTTTATTTGATATACGACTGCACAGCGCCCCAGAATAATGTGCCAGTTCGGAGCTGACCATCAAAATTCCCTCCAACTCCAAAACCGGAAGATTCAAATTTAAAAAGGGAATTATATCCGCAGGACTTACCCCATCTGCACTGGGCAGCGGCTGGCCATTGATGCCTACGGTACGGAATGGAGAGTGCGTGGACAGACGCTTGTCCCATTCACTCTGCCTCGGCTCCGGCACGGCCTCCATGAAGTTCCGCTTCAGTTCACTGATGCTGGCGTGGTGCCTGAGCAGGTCCTCCTGAGGCTTTTCGAACTCCTACACGAGTCAGAAAAAGTTGAGAGGAGAAGGACGAGGTGTTGTGGGGGAAGGACAGAGAGTGTGATAAATGGAAGGGACCATGGCAATGATAGACGCATGGAGAGAGAAGGATATTGGGAATAGAAGGAAATAAAAAAAAAGAAAAGCATGAGATTATGATGTTGCTTTACTAGTCCATCTGTGAGTCTGGTTTCATGAATAAGCAGAAGCGGAGTTAGCAGGTAATTCTGTGGGAAAAATATTAGGGGTGGGTGGGGGGGGGATAAATCCAGATGTTTGTACTTCTTCCTAGAAGTACAAATGCTTGGCTTTTTTCAAAGCGGGTAATCAGCGGTGCTTTTCAAACTTCATATGAAGTCTGGCAGCTGACTGATTTGTAGTTTTAAACAAGCAGAAATCGACCAGTAAGGACTTCAACTCCACAGCAATTGAAATTGCAATAAAAGCATCAAGAAAACCAGGCTGCAAATAAAAGGGGCAGGAGAAGTGAAGACGGCGGCCATGGTCGAGATTGCTGAAGACGCAGCCTGAGTAGAAGAGACACGTTCATTTGGAAGAAATGAACAGATGCGACAGAAGAAGCGCTGATTTGGCAACATTTGGCAGCAAGTTGGGATGGTCAAGAAGATGATGGCAGCCGTAATGCAAAATCAACTGCAGATTGTATAAAAGGAGCTGGTTGTTGTGCTTGAAAGCAACGTTTCTCCAAACGTTATGTTGGCTACACATCACACAAAACAAAGGACTTTAATTATTGTGATTTTTTTTATTCTACAGCCAGTGACTTATTAGTTATAACTGTTGCAAAAGTGCAGAGCATTTATGGTAATTAAGAAAGACAATGAGCAAAAGCAGAATCAGGGGAATACTGATGGTCAAGTATAAATCTATATCTGAAAAAAACAAACAAAAAAAAAACAAAAAAAAAAACAAAGCAGCTAGATCAACTATAAACCGAACATACACTGATGACAGATTTTGTCCCCAGTTTTGGAAAGGTGTGACCTGATGAGACTAAATTTACAAGTCTTACATACATGTTTTCAGTATTTGGTTAAATTCTCTCTCCAACTGTATAACCTGGGTTCGGGCTACCGTTTTGGGTATTCTTCCCCAAACTTTTCACAATAAGTACTGGGATTTTGGCCAATTCTTCCCCAATAAAAGTGGTATAGTTGAGGCAGGTTTGTGAATCACCTTGCTCACACACATCTGTATTTCAGCTTTGCCCACATATTTTCTATAGGTCTAAAAACAGAGTGCTGTGAAGCCCACTCTCAAATAATATTTCTTTTGTTCTAAAGTCTCTTTGCAACTAATTTGACATCATAATTTGGGTCATTTGCTCTTTGGAAGACCCATTTGCCTGAGCTTTATTTCAAGAAAGAGGTCTCGAGAAGACGCTTTTAATATTTCCATGTCATATTTTCTCTTCAAATGCCATCTAATAATGGAGGAAGTTGGATTGTGGTCTGAGAGAGGAATTCAAATGATTGGTTTGAAGCCACAGCATGATGCTGCCACTCCTGTTCTTCCTAGTTGGAATGGTGTTATCAGACTAAAATGGCTCCCCATGTTTTCTCCAAATATAACAATGTTTATAATGCTAACATTTTTTAATGATCAACAAGATATGTGTATTATATTAATTAATTAATTATATTAAATTATATATAATATTCTGATATTTATCCCTTACTACACATCCAAACTGTTGAATATTTTTCTGTTGCTTTTGAAGTGATCTCATACCTTGTGCTGCACAGGTTTTACTGTGGATAATGATACGTTTTTTCCAGCTTCAGCCAGCAAAGTCTTTTACTTTAGTTCTGGAGCTGATGAGCATATTTCTCACCAAAACACGTCCTTTTCTGGGACACCGAACATGTCTCCTTCCTGGATGGTATGAGTGGACATTAAGATGGTGCTCATACTTGTATTTGTTTGTATAGATGAAACTGGCACCTTCATGCATCTGCAAATTATACTCAAGGATGGATCTAACTTTTGGAGTCCATAGCTCTCCTGATATCTCAGCGGATTTCTTTCGACTTTCCCATGGTGTCTCACAAGAAAGCAATGTGCTTGAGGCGATGCCTTGCAATAAACACACAATGGCGCCTAAATAAAGTCAGAAAGCGTGAGCCTATCGGAAGCTTAGAAAGCCATGACATCATTTTCTGGTTGTACTCAACATTTTTAAAAGCATATTAGTCTCAGAGTGGGTAAATTACTTAAATAAAGAACTTCAAAACAAAGTTGTTTAAAAATTCTCAAAATTATTTTTCCTTTCTTTATTCCGTTTTGTTAATCTTCACCAATATTGGATAACGGTATGTAAATATCTAGTTTACTGTTCAAGTACGGTGCATCTACTGTTATGAAAAGTAGTTTCCCAACAGCCGAACGTCCATCATCGCAGATTATGGTCAAAAGTTTATTCCCGTGTCTTATAATTAGAGCAAGTCAATGGATCAAAAAATTAAGGATGTTTGTGTAAACCAGTGTTTAAAAGTTCAGCAGCACTCTCCTGAATCAACCAAGTCAATTTGCCACACAATTACTTATTGCTGATGCAAGAAATAGTGTGAATCATGCCTCATGCAAGCGTGAGATTAAACAGCAGCAGCAGCCGGTTGTGCCAAAGAGCAAGAAAAATGCAGCTTGAGAGCTCCGAAACAGATACAAACCTCCAGCATTAACAGGCTATGTCTGATATAAATTGAGTCACCCTCAATTTTCTTAGCTCTTTTCTGTGAAGAATGAAAAGAACAAAAAAACAAAAAAGTGTGGGTTTGTTTCAGTTTCCCTGTACGCTGGCATCACACTGCTGCACGGTGGACATGCACTGTATGAAGTTCACTAATGTGTTAAACACAACAGTCAGGAAAGAACAGAGAGGCGTTCATGCAAAATGATTTGGTGCAAAGTGACCAAAACTGTCCTATGCTAGCAAAGAAGAAGGACTTCTATAATGAAAAACTGAACAAAAACACATGTTAGTCTAAGATCATGCATGTGTGCATTCCAGTGTCAAAGACAGCAAGCAAAACTTTTAAAACGTACATCTTATACTGAGGCGAGGAAAGAATACTTAACAAATCAGACTGCCTCTAAAGTAGTCTTCAAGACCAGATTCTTACACATTCTGTTCATAATTGCATTTCTTCTGGTTCTTAAAAATAAACTGTACATCTCATGATGTACAGCTATCTCTGATATCTCTGGTATATTTAAGTTTATACCTAGCTGCACGGGAGCACAACATGAGAAGAGGGTGGCATTAGTCCTTTCAGATGCAAAAATCGTAAGTGGAGAAACGCATGAGCGGCACCGAGAGTCTGACCTTTCGCATTTGCACCCCTTCCTCGATCGTCCTCTCGCTCTCAGACTCGTGCTACCCCGGGGGAGGAGAGAGGAAGATGTGTTAGCACCCTCTGCTGGTTGCGTTAATAAAAACCATGTCCTTTGAGGGACAGTGTGCTACAGGCTTGAGCCTGCCACTAACCTGGATGTACCCATTGATGGTGGATATCAGTGAAGAATCTACGTCTCTCTGCTCCCTCGACACTGCTGACTACAGCAGCAAGAGACACAGTTTACGCTCACGCATGAAAAGTCTCTGTTCACTGTACACTCTTAGGTGTTCTTTCTGAGTCAGTAACAATTTCAACATATTTTCAACCATTCAAGATCATAGATAAGATTTTTACCTTAAATGCATAAAGCTTTTATAGAGTTGACATACAATTATAGATGCAGACAAATTTAGTTGGACCCCTGATAAAGGATGTTTAAGAAGCCTTAAAGCAAATTCGATTTAACATTTCGAATGTCAGAAACTTTGAAAATTCCAGTAACTGTTATTTGTTTTCCTACTTCAGTAGAACCATTACATTATATGGCCTTATACATTTATCTTTTTGCAGTAGGGAAGCACTAAGTATTTGTTCACATTTCAAAAGGAGTAAAGCATAGAGAGATGAAGATCTTTGACAATTTCTCTTTGCAAACCTCTCTAGATTATCAGCCATTCCAGGTCTTCTTTTATTTTTTCATTCAAATCTCCCTACAGGTCAAACTGGATTAACACTAACACTAATTAATTCATAATACTTTATAGATCCCAAAGGGAAATAAAATATTATAAATATAATAATATGTTAATGTGTGCTTTTCCACATATTCATCTTCTGTTTCACACAATTCCAGTTAAGTTTGGCAAACTTTACATGTTTATGTTTGAGATGGTAGAACAGAAATGGCTGTTTTCTGGCATCGCTCTCACAACATAGGATTGTTATGCAGATGGCATCTAAGAGTTGCTATGAACACTGAGCGACTCAAAGATGCTAATTCGTCAACAATACTTTTGAATATGAAAAAAAAATGTTTTAGTTACATTTATTTTATTTTAAAGCAACTGATAGAAATATTAACATCTGTGCCAATTTTTATCAACAACAGATGGTAAAACTTATTTTCTCAACATAGGATGTTTTTCCCCATTGAAAAAAAAAAGTAATCAAATTAACGGTTGGATTTTTGTAAAAATTTGAGTGTGATAAAATGCTACTGCCATTTATAAAAGTATGTACAGTGTACTAACACTTTTTATCCATCTTTACAAAGGGTGCCAAGAGATTTGTCCACATCTTTATTTTGCTTTATGTTGTGTTCCTTTTAGACGTTTGTGCATTTCTCAACCCAGACAGATACAAGAGTAAATAAATGAGCTAAATACCTTGACCTCAGACACGGCCTCTATTTTTGAGGGCTCTGCAGCTTCTACCGTGACTTCCAGCTTCCTCTCTTCCAGGCGGCTGGTCTTTATGGGAGTGGAGGTCTGGGGCTGGTCGAAGGGAGCCATGGGGATTCCTGCATCTGCCAGCGCGGCCTGAGAGAAGACTGGAGCACTGACGGGACGTGTGCCCCTCTGCGTGCTCACAACTACAGAAAAATGTAAGGAAAACTGACATTAACAGAAATAATTATTATGTTTGCAGTTCTTAGGTTAACATGTTTAATAACTAAGGTATTTTTGTCATATGTTTGCACATCGTTAAGCTTTTAAATGCAACATTGTCACAATCAGCAACCATACTTACCGCACTCAGTTGCCCTGTAATGAAATAAATGCAAAAACTGCAAGCATATACTGTACCTCATGTGTTTTCAGTTTGCTTGGTTTTAAAAGAAAAACATATGAGAATAAAACTTAGGCAAGAAGCAGAAATCCTCAGGGTGACATGATGGAAGCAGGGTGTTTTATTTAAGGTAATCCAATAGCCGGGCAAAAGCAGTTGTTAAGTCGCATATTAGGCAAAATGTTCATGACTCATTCAAATGTTGAGAACAAAACAGCATTATTTCTTCAGTGTGCAAAAACTGCCAGGTGGAAAATGTGAGAAGAGGCCTGGGCATCAGCCCGTGTATCCAGGCAGCAAATGTTAGTAAATGTTTTATGACGCAAAGAAACCCACAAGTGAGCATTAGTCAAAAACACACCCCACACACACACAAAAAAGTAATCGGTACCTGACTCTTTGGCATCAAAATCTAGCAGAACAAACCAGTCATCAGTGACATCTGTGTGTATGACTGGACGTCTTTCTTCCAGGATCCGCATTTCAAACTGTGGCTCCTTCTCAGAAATTTCAACCCTTTTTGTGGCCACAGCAGATGGAACTCTGACCTCTGATCGGACCCTGAGGCTTTCAGGGGCAGCAACTAGCATAGATATGAACGAGGCATTATTGTGGAAAAGAAGTGAACAGCATCAACAGCCCTCAGGGCCTTTATAGCATAAAACTGAATTTACACATGTAATTTGTACGTGTTTCGTTGAACCCCTCTTTCATGATATACCTGATGTTTTTAGGTCTGGATACAGGAGAACAAACCAATCGTCTTCCACTTCTATTTGGGGCTGACGTTCCTTCACTACTTCTTTCTTCTGCCAAGTCTCATCCACAATAGTAACCCTCTGCTGTGATCTTTTCTCTGTGGCTACAAACGTTTTGGCTGTTCTCGCTTCAGGAACAGGGAAGTCAGATTGTTCCACAGCCACTGGCATGGAATCAGAAGGAAAAACTAAAATGAAAGGCATTCTGGGGTTTTCTTTCTATTTTTAAATCTGTATATCAAAAAGCTCAATAAAACCAGTAAAAAATATGCCGTTTCAGACTAAGTAGAGATGCACCAATTCCTCTGCATTTGATGTGAATGAAATGATTTTCCTGTTGGCCCATAAACACACTACAACATGCCAACTTGTGATACTCATATTTTCATTGTGGAAGTTTCTCTAAGTGAGGAAAAAAGAAATGTAACCATTTATAAAATCAGTACGGATTAGCATTGTAGGCTACTGGACCTGCGGCCCATAAACTGGGGTTCAAAGGAGTTACTCAACACAACAGAAAGTTCATAGTTAAAAACATAAAAACCAGCAACTACATGATTATATTTAGATATTACTGCAAAAAATGAGACTACATGCACCCATTTACATAAAAGCTAGCATTAGCACTGCAGCACAGCTAGCTACAACAGGACTTGGAAAAGTAGGACCTGTTTAAATTTTCCACAAGCCATTTCTTTTAAAGTAGGGTGATGCCTTTAATAGCTGTATAAATATCTGTTGACTGCATATTAATTGGTTATTAACATCCAGAATAAAAATGGTTTGGTGAGAAATTTTTACTTGTGATACCTATTTACAACATATCACAAGAAACCTTGGTCCTACATTAGTTTAATCACATGAAACTTGAACGCAACATCCATTACCACTTAAATTTGTGAGATTAATTTTAATATATAGCATGTTGGACTTTGTTCTTACCATTCTAAATGTCTTACTATTACTACAACCACAATTTTAATGTAACCAGAACCAATAAAAAATATATCTATTGGAGAAAAATGGGAATCCGTTGAAGTAAAAATCCAGAGGTTAAAAAGTGACCTCAACAAATTGGTAATTGGTGCATCTCTAGCCCCCAGTAGCAGCATACTGGTTGAACTGTGGAATAGACAACATATCTGCCTAATTGCAATAGGCAAACAGCAATAGCATAGTACCTGATACTTTTGGTGCCACATCTAGCAGCTCAAACCAATCATCACCCTCATATGTTGGTTGTGGCAGGTTAATCACAGTCACAGCAGGTGGCCTCTGATCCTCCTTGACGAACTTTGGTTTTGGTTCACTGGGTACAGGTGTCTTAACAACCCTCTGAACCTCAGCAACTGACACAGAAAAATGAGGATTGATAAACTTTAAGCACACAGAGTATAGACTGCCTTTAGCCAATTAAAAGTACCTGGTGCATCGGGTATGGGTTTTTCTTGAGTAATGTCAAGCAAGACAACCCAATCATCATCTTCCATGTTTGACAGAGGTGGGGGCTGGCTTGGCCTAATTTTAGGAGAACGAGTACCCTCTTGCCCGCTGGTCGCACTAATTATCACTTCTTCGTATGTTCTAATCTCTGTGGTTTTTACTTCCTTGTGCGCTGCAATCTCTGTGGTTTTTGCCTCGACTTCAAACGTCTTTTCCATCTTTTGAACAGCCTCAGCCGGGGCAGCTGGTGCACATAAAATATCCAAATGGTTGAGCTTCACTTGTGTACATGAATCTACTAAAAAAATGTGATTACAACATAAATTGATCTTATACCTGTGGGTACGATAACTGGCTTGTCACCAACAATGTCAAACAGCATGAGCCAGTCATCTGTCTCCGGAAGAGGCTGGAAAGGCTGTGGACTAATTGGATATAACCTTTGCTCTACACGTTTTGCTTCAATTGGAACAACTGGACTGATTTTAGCTGGTTCTGGCACAGAAACTGAAACGAATAAAACGAACATTTACTTTTGACTCCTGTTAAACATATTGTAGGAATTTTCTCTGAATAAAGACATCTGAAGGATAAAGGTACCTGGAGGAATATAAGACTCTACTTTGGACGGTATGTCCAGCAGCAGATACCAATCATCATCTCGGTTGCTCACTGGATACAACGTTATCTGCTCTGGAGGTGTCTTGTCACGTTTCTGAGTCACAGTCTCCTTGACTACAACTACAACCTCCCTTGTCCTCTCTACTGCCTCTGAGACGGTCACAGTTGCCTTCTTTTCTTTGGGAAGAATCTGAACATATTCGGGCATTGATGCTACAGACAAAACAAAAGTAAACCGTATGCTGTCAGAGACCGGCAATGGACTAAAAAATCAGTGGTCAGATTTGGATTTAAGTGTACAGTAGTAATACCTGGCTGTAGAAGTGATGTTCCCCTGTCAGGAAGATCAAGCAGACTGAACCAGTCATCTTCTGCTTGCCTTGGTATTTGTTTTCTTTCAGTATCCTCTACAAAAATCTCAACTCTTTTGTCTCCCTGATCAACAGCTGGGACACGTTCAATCTGGGATTTGGAGACACCTCCTGGTAGACTCACTTCAACAACAAAACCAAAATAAAGCATAATTCAGTCTTTCCTGGCTGTAATACAATAAAGTTGGGAGTGAAAGAACCGATCCAATTAAGCAGCATGGGAGACAGTATGTTTGTCAGTACCTGGTTTTATATATGTAGTTTGTCTAGAAGGAACGTCCAGCAACACAAACCAGTCATCGTCCCTCTCAGTCACTGACTGGATTTCTTTAAGACATCTCAGAGCCTCTTGGGTAATCTGTGTCTCTTCAACTACTACTTTGTAATCTTCTGAAACTTCAGCCACAGGGACAAACTGCCCTTCATCCATCTGGGCTTCATTTATCATTACTAATAAATGGAAGCAGGAGAGGACTTTTTCAATCCACAGACGTAAGCACATATTTTATCAGCAAGCAAGCAGAATATAAGGCAGAAGAGCAAAACCAGCACACACTGTTTCAGCAGTACCTGGTTCTATCCAGGTTTCTCTTTGCGTTTCTTGTATCATCTGTCTCTCTTCAATTTCCGCCTTGTAATCTTCTGAAACTTCAACCACTGAGACAAACTGCCCTTCATCCATCTGGACTTCCTTCATTGCTACTGATAAATGGAACCAGTTGAAGATTTTCTCACTGTTTTATCAACAAGCAGCAATACAGTACAGAACAGCATTGTTCATTTGCAAAAACAACATACACCGTTTTAACAGTACCTGGTTCTACATATTTGGTTTCTGTTGGAGGCCCCGCCAGCAACACAAACCAGTCATCCACCCTTTCCACGAGTGCTGGTTGTTGCAGGATCCATGGTTGTTCCTGAATTTCCTCTTCTCCTACCTGTCTCTTCACCACTGATCTTAAATATGTGCTCTCATCTACAGCAGTGAAAAATCAAGAGGGTAAAGACGCAAAGAAATTGTAATGTGTTCTGCAGGCCAAAAGCAGCAAAAGTCCACACAAGGTTGTTCCCGCAAGAAACTTCTCATGCAACCTTCTAATCCACAAAGGAGCACAATAGCAGTGAGCACAAATGCAATTCAAAGAACAGTAGTAGTAGTTGGTAAATGTATTAATATTTCCCACAAGACGGCCATCTCTTGCAAACTGGTTAGAACATTAGAAAGATTAGTCGAAGGTCAAAATGGCTCACAGAGTAACATACTGTACCTGATGGGCTGAAAACTGGAGGGCGGTAAAAAAGCAGGTACCATTCATCCTCATTTTCTTCCTCAACAGGATTTCCAAAATGAAGCCTCTCTGTGACCTCTCTCTCGGTCTGTTTTTCTAACATCCCATTTGACTTCCCGCTCTCATCCACAATCATCACCCTCTTCCCGTCCCTGTGCTCAACCTTCTGCATAATCACAACAGAAGTGGCCCCAGAAACATCTGAAGACTCAAACTTTTGCTGTACGTCTTCCTGCCATTCCTTCTGTATCTCTCGTACCTTAGTCCTCAGACTCCCATCTAACTGATTCAGCTCGTTTTCCTCTTCAGGCACCAAGCCTTTTAAAAACACAGCTTTAATTTGTTCTTCTAGTTCATCCACTTCATCCTCATCTGTCTCAATCGTCTTCATAAATCTCTGTAAAACCACCTGATCCAAATCCCCCTCTTCTGCTCTTAACCTTTCAACCTCTTCTTGCCCCAGTTGCTCTTCGATGATCCTCTGAATCCTCTCTGACACCTCACCCGCTTCCTGTAGTCTTTCCTCCAAGTCCCTCACTTTTCTCAGTTTCCCTTCCAGATCTTCGATCTCTGTCAACGTGTCTATTAAGGCCACAGACTTCTGCAGTCTCTCAATGACTTGCTCGGTAGTCTCTTCTTGTTTGACCACTGATGTGACAAGCTCCTCCAAACGGATCTGGGACTGGATTTTACGAGAGGCTGAGAAGAGCAAAAAGATCAATCAAACACCTAACTAATCTAGAACATATGGCAGGCTGTTAACAAGTTTTACTAAGTAAATTTGAAAAAGTTAATAATTCCCCCAAACAACTCACACAAAATATTTTCTTCAGACTCAGATAAGAACCGACCAAAGTATAGGAACCAGTCATCCTGCTGGTATGGTGCAGGTTTATGTAGCGGGTCCGGAGAGGAGGAGTATCCAGAGCTGGGTTTGGCTGGCACCAGAGATAATAATAATGATGTGCTACAATCAGTTAACGGTTCTTTTTTATTTGTGCAAAACAGTAGCATGCTTACTTCAGCTTTTCATATCGAGGGAATCTAATAACGACCCATTTATAAACATTTTAAACAGCTGCATTGTGATTAATATAGAAAACGATAGAAATGCGGATGGGCATCTATAGTGAAGGTACCTTGGTGTTCCACAAAATCAAAAGTCTCCACAGTGGCTACAGCAGGTTGACGATACAGAAGGTCAGACCACTCGCCTTCCTTTAGGTACTGCTGTTGCTGTTCACTGATAATTTGAGAGCCACCATCTATGGTGCCCTGCCAGGTCACAGTCTGCTCAGACTCCCCTCTGGCTGTGAAGAGATGGTGCGGTGACTGAAGTTACATAATGATTCTGCAGAACAGATGACGACTGTTGTGGATGCTTCATGGTGCTTCAAGCAGGCTTTTAGCCTAGTTAGGTGCAAGCATTGTTTTTTTTTTTTTTTTTTACCTTTGGACTCTCTCTATTGCAAGTCCAAAAAGATGAGGTTAGTGCCAGCAAGATGAAAAATGCAACTCATCTTCTAGAACAAGAGCAAAACGGCTTATTATTATACCTTGGACAACCTCGATTAAAGAATGCTGCTGCAGAAGTGATGAGTGAGTTATTCAGTGAGGAGGCAATATGAGGTGAAAGCCATTTGTGAGTTAAAGCTCTCCACTTTAAAATAAGGAAGCCCAATTTCAACACTGGAAATGACTCCGACAGAGAAACAAAACAGGAAGTCGGAATATTTTTGTTCCTTTTACCATGCAGAGCAATCAAAAATAACTGAGCCTTGTTACTGAACGTCCAAAATTGGTCGTAGTTACCAAGTTGAAGAGCTGCATTTTTAAAATATTAAAGCAATAAAACCAAATGAAAATGTGAAGGCATGTTGATAAAAGCGATGACGCTGAAAGCAATTAGCAAGAAACCAGCAATGTGTCCGCCTCATGTGCATCCTGGTACCTGGAAATTCCACAGAAGGCTGGCCAGAGAATGACCTATCATCAGTCTCAGATCTGCATGATTCAGAGAGTTGCTGCAGAAACTGGAGAGTCTCATCTCCAGCTGCAAGTGTAAAACAAGTCAGAATGTTACTTATCAACCTTTAAGCTTATAGCAAGAAACTATTTCAGACACACACTTTACCCTACCTCCGTCCAAGTTACGTGACAGCCTCTTGCTTGCAGAACGTGTGAATCGAGGCGCTGGGCGGTCGATCATGGAGCTCGCCTGCCGGGTCTGGGCTTGAGTACGGCCGCTGTACCGGAACTTGGAACCCAAGACAAGAAAACGACGGGACGATGGAGGCTCCACTGATGGAACCCTGAGAAAGACATTTTTTTTTTATTCTTAAAATAATCCGAATCAAAATATATATATATATATATATATATATATATATATATATATATATATATATATATATATATATATATATATATCATTAAATTGTATGAGCTGTAAAGGAGTTTATATATTAACTTTCCATTAATATATAAAATGCCTTAAAACATTTATTTTAGCCATGACCTTTGTAGCTTACACTCTTTCTGGAGGCCGTCAGTGACTGACAATTTGACACCCATAACTTACATTTCTCTACTAAAGATGATTTAACTTGGTCTTAAGATATTATAATTTTACTGAGAAAGAATTTCAACAGCTGTAAGCCAGATTCTCTAAAAGAAACAGTTATAAATCCTTGAAATATATCATCCTCAGTGTAATGAATGTATAAATGAGTTTAACTTTTCAAAATATAATTTCAACTATTTTATTGCGATGCAACAAAATGTTAAAGGCTTAGACTTGGACGATGAGTATTTAGCTTTCCCTAAATACTCATCAACATGAGTCTTAAATTACTTTGGCTTGTAAGCCTACTTTCTATCTAGAGTATACAGAGAAGCTGAGAATTATCCTTTGTTGCCAGGCAAAGCAGTGGAGAGAAACTTTTCTCTACCTGAAGAAAGTATGATGCTCAACGCAAACTTTCCAAAGTTTCTTTGAGGCTTTGTAGTTGGGCAGCTTGAAGCCAATTGTGCTCTCATACTGCTCTTGCTGCAGGGGAAGAAACAAATCAAAATCAAGAGACATCGCCTGCAACCGATGGCAAAAATCATTTTGATGTTAACCGAAATAAAGTTTACATTCATGTGTGCATCTCAAAAGTATATGCCTCTGTGGATACTTAAGCCTCAACTTCAACACAACAAATACATACTTAATTAAAATAATCGGATTTTAGTTCAACAATATGATAACCAGTTTAATTGTAATGGTGAAAAAATGAATGAGAAAACTAACACAGTTAACCACGTGGTTCGAATAAATTAAGGTTCTGGCTAAGAATAAGTAGAAATGTTGTCATCAGACTTAAAATCAAAATGACTGCCTGAGGTTTACCTCCGACGCTCTGATTTTGATAAAGAAGCTGCTCCGTTTGTAAGAAATTTTAAGCACTTTGGGCCATGGGAAACGATTGATCCTCAGCTTGTCCTTGTAAACCATCAGACCACTGGAGCAAACACCCAGTGTGATGTCAACACCATCGAGATCCTGCACGCAAGAAGGAAAATATCAATAAGTATCATGGCATGAGCTCTTGGTATTTTCAGAAAACAGTCACAAGGGGGCACTCTTTCTTTCCTAATTAATGTTGTCGAGGTCATGCGGTTTGAAATGTTATAATCCTTTCATTTTTATCTCAGAGGGTTAAGCCATCAATTTTGTTATTAAATCTTAATGATGCAAAACGTGACTACTGCCGCAAAATATTACCAAGATTCTTAAACATGAAAAAGGGAAGGTAGAAAAATCTCTGTCACAAGTTTATTTCCAAAGCATTACAACAAACTGGAAAAACTTTTTAAAAATGTTAAAGAATTTGGAAAATTACCCACCTTGGCTTGGTGCAGGTCAACTCCGTACATTGCAAGTTTCTTGGCATTTTCCAGAAACAGCAAATCTGCTTGGGCTGGACTCATTGACCTTCACATGAAAAGAGAAACATTTCAAACAAGACGACTCATTCAAAGGTGAAACAAAAATGTTTACTGTTCAATTGAGCAAAAACAAGCTTACTCATACTTAATAACCACAATAAAAATGATCTGCTGACAAATTTCTATTTTTTTTTTTAAATCATTGTCCATGGCCCTTTAATGACCTGTAAGTGCGGTGCAGCTCCATCACTTTCTCCTCCAGCTCCTTGCTCTGTCCGGGTGCCAGGTTCAGATCTTTAACATAGTCTGTCCCGTGAACCTCCGGGTCATATTCTCCCAGCTCGGACTGGGCCGTGTAGGAGCCCAGCAGGGACAGGGTGACAAAGGAGCAAGGAAGAACACCTAGCAGAATGTCCTTCCTGAGCTGGAGACACAGGAAATATCTGCGAAAGAAAGAAAAAGACAAGTTAAGATATTTACACGGGAAAACAGTGTTTTCAAACAACAATGAAAAAGGAAAACAGAAAAAAATTAGCCGATAGAGACAGTCCATCACTTTTGAGGTGATGTTCTGTTTAAGAGTTTATAAGGAAATAATATCTTTCTTCCAGTAAATATCGCATGACACTTTTGTTCAGAATAAATTCAGGTGAGTTAGTCCCAGAAGTTGAAGCCATCAGCTAAATTGATAAAAGTCAACACTGATATGTTTCTTATGTCTTAAAACAGCAACAATGTAATTAAAAAAAAATAAAAAAAAACATCAGCAGTTTAAGCTAATTTTAAGACCTGTCAAATTATTGTCACATTTAAATTGGGTGGTTATTTACACAGACATCAATGGTATGTTAATAGGATTGTTCATCTCTGGTCTGTGACTGATAGATGCGCATCTTGGCACACTGCCAAGGAAATTCATGGATTAAAAAAAAAAAGAAAAACTAAATGAGACAAGACAATTTACCCTTCAATAACAATGTACAATATTTATTGTAGAGCACACACCGTTCTATGCGATGTGAGTTGTGGTGAAAATTTGTTTCAAGCAAAGCTGAATTAGTGGTGAACACAAATGCCCATTTTGGTCGTCCGAACATCAAATATACCTAAACATGCATTGATACACAGAGTGGACTTGGTCTTCCTCATTTTAGCTCTTGGGGGTATAGCCTATCAGTTCAGAGAAAAGTTGATTGGCTGCTTTGCAAATGCCAGCCAGTAGCATGTCAAACAACACTGTGTGATGGTATTTCAAGTTTTTAGATATTCTTCTTCACAGCTGCTCTACCAGCTGTGAAAAGCTGGTAGAGCAGACTTTTACAGCTGTCATGAAAAGCTGCTCTAACCAGCTTTATTGCATCTTGCAATGCAACTTAGTGAATCTCAACATCCCTAGTTTGTTGTTTTTCTACATGGGATACTAACGTCGGAGTCACCACCAAAGATATTCATGTGTGAAACATGTACTGAGGAGGGAACATTTAAACATAATTGCTGTTTCTTTTTTTCTACTTACACATTGCTTACGTTTTTTTTTTATCAGACATTTACTAAATTTCATCAATATGTTTGGTGGTGCACCTAATTCTACCTCATTATCCTTTATGAACAATCATTATTCACATATCCAAACTTTTTGTTGGTGCTGATGTCTATTTCTTTAAATTTAGCTTTGCAACAAAAAGACAAAAAATAAAAACCATATGAGAACCAAATGACCCTTTAAAGGCTCTTATAATTAGCATTTGCATAGACAATTAGGATGTTTTTGAGATTGTAGTTGTTTAAGATGGCAGAAGTCCAACAACCTGTTAGCCGAATCTCTATCAACTGATCCGGATTTACACTAAAAGAAGATGCTAAGAAAGTTATCTACTGTAGGTAAGATATCAGGTTGCAAATAACCTTTCAACAGAGCCTCAGTTCAAAGATCATGAACCGTCCCTTTAATATCATCCCTCTCCGATCGACTTCTGAAAGACCCGACCCCGGATGAAGCGGAAGAAAATGGATGGATGGACTTTTCGTTGAAGTTACATAACTTCAACGAAAAAGTTAAAGTTGTACAACTTGAACTTGTTCATTAAAGTTGTACATTTGCATATACCTGGTGAGGTCTTCTGTAAGCTGCGCTGGATCAGGAGGGTAGAACTTCACATTAAATGTAAACTCATAGACGCCACCTGACACCTGTTTCCGGATCTCTTTGACGGGCTCCAACCATGTCTGTAAGTGAGGATAAAACAACCACAAGTCTCAGCTCAGTGTCTTCATCTGTTTTTATTAATCAAATAAAAATGTTGCTCACCTTGCTGGTTGGGGTTTCCCAGATCGCCAGGCCAAAGTAATCCTTCTCCAGGAGGTTGACATGGTCACACACTTTAGTTAAAAGCTCCTGACCTTTAGCATGCTTCTATTGGTGTGGACATAACAGAGATTCTTCAGTCTGTATACCCATACAGCATTACGTAAGCATTAGTGAACAAGGTATAAATTGGTGTTTTTCTTACATCAAGTTCACACTCAAACAGAGTGTCATCCAGTAAAGTGACTTTGCATTGCATGACTTTTGGACGTTTGGGGCCTTTAGCCTCCTCAGCTTTCTTTTCTGTCTTCTTTTGTTTTGGAGGTTTCTCTTTCTTTGTCTTCTCTTTTGTTTTTTCTTCTCCTTTGGTCACCTCCTGCTGTTCTGTTGACTCCTCCTTCTTTTCTGTGCCCTCCTTTATTTCTTCTTCTACTTTGGGCTCTTTCTTTATCTCCAGTTCTTCCTTTTGCTCCTCTGGAGCAGGCTGATTGGTTTACATGTGGAAACATGTGAAAAAGCATGTCAAATTTGGTCAGACTTTACAAAACGTGCCCTGTGAATGGAAAACATTTACTTCATAATTACATTTCCCAATGAGAAACCAGATTTTTATAATAAACATAATCATCAGTGGATGAATAAAGTTGTTTACTGATATCTAAATAGCCGCCAATTTAACATGACTTAACATGGGGCTGTATGATACATTGTGCTTTTGGAGTGGGCAAGTTACCACTATTTTAAAAAGGTCTTAAAAACGTAACATATCAATGTATTTATGACAGAAAAAAAAGATTAAGATGTACTCTGATGTTTTTTTTCTAATTTAAAACATGAAAGTAATTACTCTGACTGCTGCTAAAATAACACTGATTATTACTTTGCAGGGATAACAAGAATCAGATTCTTGTTATGTTCAGGCAAGAACATTTTAACATTTGGTAAATTTACTGGCACAAAGTAAGCCTTTTATTGGTTCTTTTTTTACTGGCTGCTTAGAGTCTCAAGGTTGAAAACTAAAACAAAAATGCATAGCAACAGGTGGGGGAGGGGCAGAGTTGTGCTACTCCATACAGACTAGTAAGGTCTATCACCCTTTCTGGCATCTCATTTAAAACTGTGTGTCTGAAAATGTCTGCAGTTTTGGAGCCATGACTTTTAAAACCTAGGTATAACTTGGTACCAGTAATCCCCCCATGCTTCCACCCAGTGCCTCCTCCTGATTGTTCTGCTCCACAATTAAGTTTTGAGGAACATTGATGTTTCCTGTGAGGCTGGTGTTTTTCGTGGGTTTTATGGATGTGCGCGTTAACATTAACTATGCCGCAGGAGCTCAGTGACAATCGGGCTCTCAGGTTTGTCTCACCTGTGTCTCAGCGCTGCTTACCGACTGGTGATCTCCAGCCTGTTCTGTGTCCAGCTCAAGTTTTAGTTCTGGCTCTGGAGCCGCAATTGGCGCTTTCACTTGTTCCTCACTTGGCTTGTTCTCCTCTTTGTCCTCCTTCTTTCCTTTGTTCTTTCCCTTCTCCCTTTTCTTTCCCTTTTCTTCTTCCTTCTGCTGCTTTTCTTCTGTCTTTTCCTCCTCTTTCTCTGTCGTCTCCAAGTGTTTCACGTTTTCCTCTTGTTTCTCCTCTTTTGGTTTGTCCTCTTCTTTCTTTTTTCCCTGATCTTTAGCTTTTTCGTCCTCCTTCTTTTTTGTCTTTTCCTCTTTAGTTTTTTCCTCCTCCTTCTTTTTAGCCTTTTCCTCTTCTTTCTTTTTCAACTTTTCAGCCTCTCTGGCTTTTTCCTCTTCTCTTTTTTTTGCTTTCTCCTCTTCTCTCTTTCTTACCCTCTCTTCTTCCTCTGCTTTTCTTTTTGCTTTTTCCTCTTCTTTTTTCTTCAGCTTTTCCTCCTTTTCTTTTTTCTTAGCTTCCTTCTTATCTACCTTGCCTTCTTCTTTCTTTCCAGCTTCTGTCCCCTTCTCTTTAATCTGAGTGGTCTGCTTCTTTTCTTCTTTTGTCTCTGGTTTTGCTTCCTCCTTTTCAACAGTTGTCTTTATCTTCTCATCCTTGTGCTCCTCTGGCTTATCGGGCTTTTCTTCCTCCTTTTTTGTCTCGTCCTTTTTCACTTTGCCTTCATCCTTTTCCTCTGCTTTCTTCTTCGCTTCTTTCTTTTTCTTTTTACTGCCTTTCTTCTCAACCTTTTCTTCTACCTTGTTTTTCTCCTCTTTTTGCTCTATTTTCTCTTCTTCTTTCTTTTTAACTTCTTTGACTTCTGATTTTTCCTCTACTATTTTGGACTCATTGTCCTCACTCTTCACCTCTTCCACCTTCTCTTCTTCAGCGCTGTCAGCCTTCTCTTTGTCTGCCTTCTCGTCACTGGCTCTCTCAGCCTCAGAGCCCTCACCGTCCGAGCACTGAGAGCGCCGCTTAAGGAAGGAGGAGAAGAGGCGTGAGAGGCCTTTGCCGGCAGAGGTCCTGGTACGAGGTTTGAGCTGCTCCTCCTCTGGGGAGGTAGCTACGTCCGCAGGCCCAGGCTCAGCAGCCTGCTCCTGGGCCTTGTTGCTCGACTGCTCCCCCTCCTGCTCAGTAGCGGTCGTTTCCTGCTGTACAGGTTCAGCTTCTGGTGGCGCGCGGCTGCTCTTCTGCTTGCCCTCAGTGTCGGCCTCGTTCACAGCACTTGCCTCTGTTGTCATGGTAGCCACTGGGAAGGAGAACAGAGGGGAGTCAGAGATTGAAAAAGGTCACAGTGCAGCACGGTGTGTGACACTACAGTGGATGGTAATTACTAAAGTGCAACAAACAAGATATTACAGCTATATGAGGAAAACTTACACAAGTGTTCTGAATAGAGGTGCAACAAAAAACAAAACTGGCTAATGACTGATATGCTGGTCCACAACCAAAATTTCAATCAGGTTAAAAGCTACAACAGGGTTTCACTGACAACAACACTCTTCAGTGTGGAGATTGTTACTTAGTGAAGACCAAAAGTGTGATATTTCCAGTGTTACTGAGGTGTTTTAAAAAAAAAAGTCAAAAGGATCACAGAAAGGAAGCCGCATCTTACTAAAGCATCTTGGCAGCACATTCCTGGCTGCTTCAACACAAAGTTAGCCTTCTGCAGGTAACAGGAAGATGCTCCATCAGTAATTACTATGAGCAGTGCTGCTATCTACTCTAAATGGATCTTATCGGACAAAATTTTACTTGATTTATTATATTTTGGGTGCGATAAAAAAAGTTCAAGCGATATTTTGTTTCATAAAGTAAATTAAATAACTGGGTTTATTTGTACATATATATTTGTCCCAGCCTGTATGTTCTCAGAGAAGCAGATTACCTCTTTAACTTTGGGCTGTTTTTGAGAAGCCATTGTTTTATATTACAATAAACATTTTTTTCGATGCTCAATTAAAAGAATTACAAAAAAAAAAAGGAAAATATTTTTTTACTGAAAATTCTTAAACAGAAATATAAATCCACTGAAATTTAGCAGCTCAAACGTTGATGAATCGGTGAATGAGGACATGCTAAGAAAAATCTCGCTCAATCATGCTCTAGAATTCAATTTAAGTGAATAAAACCCTGTTTTAGATCCAATTTCAATTCATTTTGGTTCTAATTTCCAGGTGGGCCAGTCGACGATCAGTCCAAAATATTTATTAGCACCCCTCTGCTGGTATATGTTATTAATGTGACTAATAAAACCAGAAGCGCACATAAAATGGCTAAAAGAAAATAGACTTTGTTAAACTTGCATCTATTAATAGTCAGAGCAATATCAACTGAAACAGTGTGAAACAAAACTCAAGTTTATCAACACAAGGATGGTCCATCTAGAAAATAAAAAAGCTCACAGAGATGAGAACTGTGGGAAAAACTTCAGTTTCATTTCATTTTACAGCAGAAGCTGAATTAATTTTTAAATCTTTAAATCTGTGCCAGTGTGTATGGATGGTGCCATGTATAGATATATTCATCACACACCAGACATATGTTGCTATTAAATTAAATTTACCCAGAAACTCTAGTCTCCTTTCATCTACACTGCTGTTCAAATAAATGACATCAAATTTCATTACAGATTTTTTTAGGCAAATATGAAGCAAACTGTGACCCATAATTTACAATCTAGCACTGACACATGCACAGCCCATCAGCTCATCACACAATAGGCCTCCTTGTTGGAGACTGAGCCAACATGGAGTTCTGATGGCCTATCACGGACTCATTAAATCGCCCAAACACAAAGAAGGTATTCTGCTCAAGATCTGCCTATTAGCGCCGCCTGGCTCATCTTCAGCAGGCATGGCTGGCTCTTTCTATCGCAACACACCCATTCTGTTCTGGGAAACAAATGCTCTGTATACAGTAACAAAGCATTCAAAGTACCTACATGATATTTTTTGTACAAAACAATGACATACAGAGGTGTGGAAAAGTCTTTGGCCCATCGCAGATGTCTTCCGTATTTGCTTTTATGTCACATTTAAATGTTTCAGATCAATCAATAATCTCAATCGGATTTAAGTCCAGACTTTGACTAGGCCACCCATTCAGCGTTGGACTTGTTGGTGGGCTTCGCATCCTTGTTCTGCTGCGTAGATAAGGCATGTTTGAGCTTATGGTCACACACTGACAGTAACTGTCTTCTTAAGAATGTTTTTGTTCTGTTTGTTACAGCAAGTTCTCCAAAACCTTAAGTATCAAAACTAACACATAATATAAAACCAAATAAATAATTCTCCAGAGAACTTTTTAATAATCGGTCTCATTGATTCTATGAGTGAATCACAGTTTTATGAGCCAACAATCTGCAGAGGGTTGATGTGCTTTGAAGATTCATAAAAATGAGTCAGACTTGATATTTTTAAAAACTTGCTGATTAAATTACCCAGCAGGCTAACAAACTGCAGATATTACACAACTACCCAATGTTTCTGTTGAGTGATATATATATATATATATATATATATATATATATATAGGTTACAGGGCCTCCACTGTATAATCGATTTGCTTTGATATGACAGACAATTATCGTGTCTCGCCACTGTCTAACTGGTGAATAATGCTTTTGTCTCCGATACGTCCTATGAAGAGGTGTGGGGGATAGCAGACAAGGCCGATCCTCCAGATGTACAGGGCCGCCCAAAATGGTGCATCCCGGATCTCTACACCATACACTTCCCACTGGCTCTCCAGGACAGGAGGAGGAGGGGGGCACTCAAACAGACCAAATCCTCTTTAGCCCTCCCATTGTTTGTGTCCAGTGACCAATAACTGTGCCGCACTCTATTACTAATCCACTCTGCCCTTCCCCCAACAGGACCCCTCACCACCACCTCCACTCCATGGGTCTGTTCCCTGGGTCACCACGCACACACAAACGCGCACACCTTTATGCATCGATGCCCACGGCCTCCTGCGGGCGTCTTAATGCTCCGTCATCTCAATTCTGAGTGTCAGGAAACAGACATGCTCCTAATGGACCAGCTGAGCTTGTGTCTGCTGCCTCCTCCATTTTGTGTTAGCCCATCTAACATCTCTGCTGTCGGCCAGCTGAGCAGGGCCGACCCACGTCAGGACCGACGTTAGACGACGGTGACGGCGCAGGGTTTCCCAATGCACCATCAATCTTTCGTAATGTGACAAATAACACCCGTACTTTAATGGGAGGGGAAGGAGTAGTAATGAAATGTCATATTTTTTTGAAGAAAAACGACGGACCTCAATAACACACAATTAGAGCCTGTAATAAGATGAATAATAGATGAAGTAGGCCACCCTCCAAGCAAGAGTGAGCTCACAGAGAGCCTGATCAGAAGCAAGCACAAAGACTAGAGATCCTCAGTGATTTGATTTTTAGGTTATTATTCAGTTTAACTGGGTGTTTCTTTTTTCAATTATGTAAAATCTAAGTATTTGTTTTCAATCAAAGTTTAGTTGTAGAGCCATTTTAACAGAAACCAGTGTAACACAAAGAGCTTTGCTTAAAAACAGATGGAGGAACATTAAAAAAAAATACTAGAAATGTCAAAGTTTTTTTGTATTTGTTTTTTTTTATCATAATGGAAATAAGTTTAAAAAAGGAATTGTGGACTGGTAATTATGCAATGAGAGATCAAATAGAAACAATAAGAATGTATAAAGACATGAAAAACCTAAAACATAAACCATAGACAATACACATAAAAACAAAACAAAAAAAATATCTAAATCTAAAATAATGGTAAGTCCAATATGATAAAATATATAAGTTTGGAAATAAAAGTAGCTGACTTAATGTACTTAATGACTTAATAAACTTAATGTTTTTTTTGTTGTTTTTTTTTTCAACCCAAAAAAGGTGTTTTGTCTGGCGTAAGGAAACCAAAACCATAAACTGATACACTTCAGGTCTCAGTTATACATTGTGCATCAAAATCAGAGGGGAGTGGGGGGAGAGGAAGAAGAGCTTGCAGATAGAGGAGGAGGCAACAGTTTAAAAATAGCTACATGTGCCCAAGATGCTGGGACTCATTAGTTGGCCCAGCTCATATCTATTTTTGTTCACGCCTTGCTTCACATAACACGCATATGCACATGTGCGAACATGTGTGCACAGAGGCAAGAGCTCACACAGCATTTTACATCCTCATTTTAAAGAGAGCTGAAACTGATCCATTTAATTTTCTTTTGCACATGTGCGCTACTCTTTCCTAAAATAACCTGGTCGCATATTAGAAGGAGTTCTCAATAAAATAGTACATAGGAGTGAACATAAAGAAAGCATGTTTCCTGGATACTGAGAGCAGGCTTAAGGAATTAGAAGGAGTTTAGAGTTAATCAGCCCTCAAGTGACCAAGTGAGATTATCTTCTTCTACCTGCCTGCAATATCCATCTCACTGTCTCCATCGAATCTTTTTGTCTGCCTTTGCAAGTGTGTGTGTGATGAAAATAGTGACACGTTGTGCTGATTCATGGTTTTATGAGAAGCCCCACCTACCTGGCGGGGAAAAAAAAAATATGCAGTAATGTAACTCAAGAGTAAGATGCCAGCCTCAGGCCCCTCTTAGTAAACACAGAATGCAGGCCAGCGTATAAAGGTGGACTCTGCAACAAACTAATGGCATGTTCTGTCAACACCCAACCTTGGCTTGCAACATCATAACTAGACTTCTTCGGGTTTAAGAAAAGGTTCATTGTAAGTGATGTAAATATATTCAGTTGCACCTGGGCAATGTACATGCACCAGGTTGATAGAGTTATATTACCAAATTAAAAAAAAAAAGTACACTAGTTTTGACGCAGCGAAAACAAATCTCAGACTTTCTTTTCTTTGTGATTAGCCTGCCGATCAATGTAGCTTATCACCGTCAGCTTGGTACATTGTAGCCACAGCTGGGACAGGCTGACAGAAGAGAAGCTGCCATTCAATCGGCTCCACTGAGACATCTGACCAGTACCAAGAGGGAAGGCTTTGCCCAAGGACACAACGGGAAAGTGACTGAGACAGACAGAACTGGGATATGAACTGTCAATCCACCGGTTACAGGATGAACCACTGCTGCTCCTTTTCCCACTGACTGTTGTTCTGATCCACAACTAAGCCTATTGGCGCATTAAATTATGAGAGATTATCGAGCCTGATAAAATGAAAATATGCAAGTGGCCTCCAGCTGGAAGATAAAAATCGCATTTTCAAGTAACTTCTTGAAAATGATTTAATTGCTTTATTCATTGGCTGTCAAAAAGGTATGAAGTGCTTAAATAGGCTTAGGTTGCTATAATGTTCACACTGCATAATAACCTTCAGTTGAAATAGCACCAAGTATTAAATAAAAATGGTCTAACATTAATCACTGCAGATAATCACCAGTCCCCCTTGTGACTCAGCAAGGACAATCATTTTCAGATAAAGGCTAGATAGATGGATGATTAACATGATCTAATTTCTTTTAAAGGAAACAATACTCAGACTTAAGCCAAATGTAGTTTTAAATCACTGTAGTGCTTTTTTGGCAGCCAAATATGCCTGTCCGTCTTGCAAGCGTGGGGGAAATGTAGTAGCTTTGTTTCAACCAACTGAGTGACAATGCACAGCAACATGTAGGGGAGGGGCAGCCAATTGCCATATCGACTTTTTATTGCGAATCCATATTAAAATGAAAATGTTTTGACACCTTAGTGTGGCTTGTCCCCAAGAAAGCTTTGAACTGAAGAATGGTTCGGACAGATAAGCCTCGCAGAAAGGAACCTTTTCGCATGCCAAACAACCAAAATCGCAAAAATACAAACTAGTACAGAGGCAAAATAACCAGACCACTTCAAAAATATGTAGAAAAAAATTTCACATCCAAGAGTAATGCACAGCACACATCTTCTATAAACTGAAGACCGAAATCTTTGCCCAGGTCTTTGTCTCAAAATGATCAATACACACAGATGGTCTGTGAGCCGGATGTTGTAACATGAAACGGCATGGGAAAAGAATGAAGCAGCATGATTGATTTAGTGTGGCTTCACTGAAAGCAATTTAAAAGCCATTCTGAGCATCAAACTCAGCCAAAAGTGCAAACAGCTAATAGCAGAGACATAAATAAATTTGAACATTAGTGAAAGATCTTAAAAGCAGAGCTCAAAGGAAGGTGCCTCATGAACTTGGCGCCCAGGTTAAATTCACGTTTTCAATTCAGAAAGAAGAATAGTACTGAATGATGTGTGGATTTCTTTCCTGTTCGGATCTGCACACAGAACAGAGCAGTATGCCTAACTGTACGAATGCATCATAACTCCCAAAAGAGGATTACACCAGCAAGCCCTTCTGGGACCTTAATGACCTCACTCTGTCACAGCAGAGCCGAAAACATTGTTCAACATCGCCTCAGGTGCTTCCTGTGTGTCTACACCACCACTGCTTCACCAACAGGAGATCCTACCAGGGCGTCATCACTAGTGTTTTTTTAGGTTCCGTTTACTTCTGTTGTTTATTAAAAAAAAAAAACTAATTAAAAAAAAAACTAATAAAAAACTTCCTAGTCCTGCAGCATTAACTCTGCCTCATCCCCCCCATGCGTCACATCTGCAGCTCCTCACGAAAGATTATCTGACTATATATATTCAGCCGTATCATCGATGGAGATGAGGCTTATTGGATGAGATGCTGTTGAGCACGTTAAATGTAGGGAGGGCAACCAACACAATCTTCACAAACTCCCGCCCTTTTTTTAGGCTGAGGTGGGTATTTTTAACCCCCTGCATTCCTCAGGGAGGCAAAAGCAAGGCAGGTCAAGCAGAAAGAAAGTAAATGCAAAGCATCACTGTAACAGTGGGAGGGGGAAACACCCAAATAACATCTGAACATTGTGGACGCACATCACACATACAAGTGTATTATTTCCATGTAGTGCATTTCTATAGATTAATGTCATCTTCATTTTACAAGACAAACGCATCTAATTCATGTCCAGGAATAAACCAGTCTAGTCATATGTGAGAGTCAAACTTAACAACACAAATTCCTTCATCATATATCATTAGAATTCTTAAATATTATTAATTTAAAGGATAAAACATTACCTTCCGGATGATGTCTTATCCAAGTATGTACACTGTACGTAAAAATAACTGGTTGTTTTGCAGGTTATTGGTGTTCCAAAGGCATCAACAGGGAATGCACCAATATGCTTAACGGGATTTTAAAAGTGCATACTAACCATTTATGTTGTTAGCAAACTGAGTCTTCTTTAAATTTTCGTGTTTATGTTCATTCATTTTTATACACACAACTCGCACATGCAAAAACAAAAACAACACCGCTGCCTCCGCCAGGAGGGACTACTTTTAATTAAAGATGCTGCAAGAAGACTGCTGCGGGGGTCTATACCCGAACGAAATAGGTTATATAACTTTAATTGCTCTAAATATTTTTTAAAGATGTCTGAATATGTCGTGACAGAGTCTAAAAAGCATCGTTTTTCCGCAACTTCTTCTTTTTTTTTCTGAATTAAAGTGCAACATAGTAGCGGGGCTGTGTCGGACGAACGTGCGCCGGGGTATTTAAAAAAAAAAAAAAATCTGTTTACGAAAAAAATGGCGCCGAACGCACAACAAAACAAACACCCATTCAAACGCACCCACCGAACACCTTAAATTGGGCTTACCTACTCTGAGTTTAGCATCAAGGGAGACAAAAAAAAAAAAAGGGCCCAAAAATATCCGATAATTTCCCGGTATATATTCCTGACGTTCAGGGGAGTAACAATGTTTCGCAGCGACACATGCTTTGTTGTGCTGAAGGTGTCCTGATGCTCGTAAAGGGGCGGAGTCTCTGGCTCAGCCAGAGCAGCCTCAGCTCTAGACAGAAGATGGGCACAAGTTTCATGCAATCCTGTATATGCCAATGAATGTCAGTCGGTGCTGCAGGATTCCAGTTTGAAAAGAAAAGCAATCGATACTCTCAAGGGCTGTTTGAAATAGTCGTGTTTCCATTTATTGTCTGTGACTGTGCCGCAGTAGCCATAAAGTAGCTGAAGAGAGCAATTATTAACAGAGTTCAATGTCCAGAAGCAGGGGGGGGTTGAGGGGGAAGGGAGCTGCAGCAGGATTTCTTTCCCTCCATATTTACATTTTTATTAATCTAGGCACCCAACCAAACCCAACTACACTGTTTAAATTAGCTGTTAGAATTAGATGATATTTTGCCTATGTTGCATGTCAAAAACAAAGGATTTTCTCTTAACCCTTGTGTTTAGAAATGGGGTCCAACCGACCCCACACCCGTAAAACTTGCATCATTTGCCACAGTCCTCTACGTTTGCCTCAGTCCTCGCACGCACAAGGGTTAAAGATAATGTGATAAAAAATTAAAGTGATCATTTTGATGTTTCGAAGAAAACTAACTAACTTACCAGAAATAGTTCCCTTACCAATAGTGGACCTGTGTCATTTTGCCATGAGTTTATAGAAAATTAATAAACATACAGAGTACAAAAAAAGAGTCAGTTAAGGCACTAACTATTTTAGCCATTTAAAACGAATCACCTTCGTACCAAAAAAGAAAAATTGCTAAGTGGATGTTAACGGTCTACATTTTCACAAGGGACTGCTTGAAGTTAGCACAACTTTGTGTTGAAACACTAAAGTTACTTTGTGTCAGGCAGCCTCATCAGATGATTTTGAGGCTGTACACACAACTTTCCAAATTTTTTCCAGAACTGGAAAAGCAAAGGAATTGCCACCTTCAATTTCACCACACAAATGACAGTCTGTGGTGAAATTTCAAAGTTTACTCTACTCTTGGTAAACTCAAAGGCTGATGAGTGCAGCCAATGAGGTGGACTGAAACCCTAGTCAATTTGCCCAGAAAACAGTGCCAAGCATAACCCCATGTAGCATATAATTATATATGCAGTTTATAAACATACACATGTACACACAGATGCACTGTAGCATGAGCTACACTTGAACAATACTAAACATATTAAATTTATTCTAACGTTTCAACGACAGCATGGCTAGGATGTGCCATTCATTGGCAATGTCTGGACTCTACTGGATAATGAGTAGGAAAAGCAGTGAATGGAACCAACATGCTCTTAAATTCCAATTAAAATGTTGCATTAACATATTTTCAGATGTAAATTGGATAATGCAATACTAATGAATTTGATCATTTAAAATGTAAAGAATTTTAATGGCTAAGGCTGAATACCTACCAAAATTGCTTTTTATAGCACAATAAGTGGTACTGAAACTGAAATATTTTGGGAGATATGAGGAAATAAGAAATTTGTCAGGGAAACTGTTAACACACCCTAACTCAAAAAACAAACGCATGTGCCTGATAAAACACACACACTAGCTTGTCTTCATGAAGCCCGCCACGGTCCCCACCCATCTGCCTGACCCCATTAGGGACATACGGCTTATAGGCAGAGTGGGTAAGACGGGGGGTGTGGAGGAAAAGAGCGTTTATTATTCTCTTAACCACAAGGGGCACGGCACCATCTTTTTTTTTTTGTCTCACATAGCCAAACTTCTGTCATTTATACTCAGTCGCAATTGATTGAAAAAGAATTATCTTACCGGGTTAAATGTTATTCCATAAATCCGATAACTCTTATTGCTGTGAACTAGGCAGCAGGCTTCACAAGACAGTAAGGAAACCAAACCAAGAGAAACTATGTTGATTGTTATCTGTTAGACTTTGATCACAGAGCAAACTTACTATACACACAGCCTGCCAAACAGCGATGTTAAACATTTACAAAAAAAAAAAAAAAAAAAAAACCCATGGGGGGAAGCCAGCAAAAACGAAGGGGTATTTTGTATAAGTTTTTTTTTGGTAGAATCTGTTTCCTTTTACTTTAGTTTTTTTTGGATCTAAAGAGCAACCAGGTAAAACAAACAAAGAGGAAGCCTTCAGTTGCTTGGAAACCCCTCCCCATCCCTGTGCCTATACTGCAAGGAGCAGGTGTTTAGCTGGACCCAGGAGAGGGAGCAGAGACAGAAAGCAGAAGGGAGGAGACCAGGAGCAGCAGCAGCAGCAGCACTTTACAGACCCACAGTCCCCTGAGACAGTGACAGCCTGGAACCACAGACAGCGAGACAACCCATTCCTCAAAACACACTCACACTGTGGACTGGACACAAACAAAAAAAAAAAAAAAACTGACACAAACAACTCTGCCTCCTTGTTCTCTGCTGTTCAAAAGGCAAAACACATGATGGTGCAGTGCATTACTCCAGCTGAGTGCTTGGGGGTTATGTTTGTTTCGAACATCTTTATCCCTCTCCTGGCACGGCCACTCAGTGATTACATAACGACCCCCATCGCAGTGCTTCCGCCCAGTACGTCTCTCTCTCTCTCTCCCTTTGACTATCAAAACTGCATCTAGGTACAGATCCCCTCACACGCGACTGCACTGCCACGTCTCCAACTCTTATGTAAAACAGCGTGCCCAGCTTTCAAACAAGCTTTAAATATAAAAATCACATTGCATGTATGGGAGGCATGGTTGCAGGGGTTTTATTCGTGCTGAGCTCTCAGGAACACCGAGCGGGACGGAGGGGCAGCCGTGTATTAATATTCACAGTGCGCCATTATGTTATGAAAAATTTATGAATCGGGAATGGTTTGTGCCTCTGTATTTTTATTTTTTTTTCTGCAAGCATGCAATCATCTTTTGTATTTCCATCAGCTGGAATTCTCAAGCTAATATAGTTAGGGAAATTTTAGGAAATTACAAATCACTTTTAATAATAAGAGATTCAGATTTTTGCAGGTAAAAAAAAAATGCTATTTGCATGCACTAAAAACATTAATTTGGATCCGAGGCTCGCAGTGTGGTACACAAGTAATTCTAGCAGAGACTCTAGGCCAACTGAATGCTTCCTGAATTGTGTTCAGCAGGATTATTGCTGTCCTGGCCAAGCTGGTTCACACTGCCATCTGGTGGATAAAATAAATGCAGCATCTAGGGAAACATAAAAACTGCATGGTATTCAAAATCAAATGTAACTGAAGGCAAAAGTCTACTTCTCAAACAACTAAATAAAAATGTATGAAAGAAGTGAATAAAGAAACATGCTATTTCATAAGCCAAAGTTTTGTACAACAGATAAAATAACATTAAAAATAACATAAACAACAAAAACTGACAATAAAATCATGGCAATAAGTGCTTAATAAAACACAAAGTTTTACATCTTTTTCAAAGTGCCTAAAGAATGAGAAAAAAGTCAAAGAAGCAAAATGTTCCACAGCTTTGAAGCCACACACTGAAAGACATCATGGCCCTCAGTTTTTAGTATCGTAGAAGAAACAATCAACTCATCCTGAGCCTGGGACTGAAGGTCACAACCAGCAGTATGTTTGGTTAAGGGTTGCCTTTAATGTGTCAAGTTTTCAAACTTGAAACTTCAAAATAGAGTGAATAAGATGTCAGTGGCAATGGATAAAATGTGTTGTTTTGAAGATACAACAACAAAATGGAAAGGTACTTCTGTTGTACTAGTTTTAAAATGTAGTCAAATATGGCTGCACAACAGCAAGAAAACATTTAATAGCCTACAATGGTGCTAAATGCCACATTGATGATATGAAGTGCAATAAATAAAAGAAAAAACAAGAAGTGTTGATATCTTTCTACTCTTCGTTCATTGTTTTGGCATTGAGTTCTTAGCAATGCAGTTTGCTAAGAACTCAAAAAGTATCTTTAAACAATGCTCCACAGATTAGCACTACACTATGCACAGTGTAACAGGCATACAAAGCACGAATACATAGTACCTATTCTTGATGAGTCAGTAGGGGTTTTACCACCCACTGTTTATTTTGTGTTTTCATCCAGGTCTGACCCGTAGACAGTCAAATGAGCCGTACCCTCTGAATTCAAGCCACAGTGTGAAACATGAGATCATTAGATCCATCTCATAACAAGGATTGCGAGTCACTTGGAATACATCAAAAATATTCAAAAGAAGTTGTGCTGAAGAGGAAATCTCAGGAGAATCATGATTCCAAACACCAAGATCTCATTATGTACTGCCAGCACAAACCGCGAACCCTACTCTATGTGGGTTCTATGTGCTATGTTCTATGTGCCTGTGCTTAGGAAAAATCATGTCGTTCATAAGGCACATAGCAATAATCCTGTGCTGGAATATCTATTTTTAGGTGATGCTGCTCAACTCCATGCATTTCTCACAAACAGGCTTTATCCAAATAAATCTCAGTCTAGAGATTGACAGGAAAACTAAACCTGCAGGGAATCTTTTAGTAAGTGTTTGAGTTTGCAAAGAAAAACTGCCCAACATTTCTCTTCTTCCTTACTTGCTTTAGAATGACAACAAATTTGACCCATTTTCTTCTGCTTGACTTTGGCATAAGTGTGTGAAGTGTTCCCAATGCAGTTGCATGCATAAAAAATAAAAGCTATATTGGGATTTCTGGGCTTAACTTGCCTTTTGTAAAACCCTACAACTGTAGCTTGACGATATACTTTACCATGAATTAACTGATGGGGATTCCACATCAGGCCAACTATGTTTTATCAGTGAAGTCTAATGGACTCTATGAGCATGTGTTCCTGATAGATAAAGACGTGTTTGCGCTCAGAGGCCTCGGGGAGACACTGCCACAGCACCCCTCCCATAGCTGGTTCAGCTGGCAGCTGAACTTGCAGCTGGTTGACAGAAACTGTTAAATTATTTTACCGCCAAGCTTTCCTTGTAATTTTTGCTTGATATCTTGCTCAAATTGGTCTTGAAAGTTGGCCAAAAAAAAAAGTGCCAATAGGAAAATAAAGTAATGTTCCCTTCTATAATGAGAATACAACGTAGTTCAGGAGAAGGCATTAATTATAGTGGACAACTGCTCGAGTCAAAATGTAATTTAAAAACGAGTAGCTTTAAACTAATGAAATGCTTAACGCTTGAGGAATATTGTCCGATATTTAGATGCCCAAGTTAAAGCAATGGTGTATGATTATGTGTAATATCAGACTGCGACATAAGCAACAATAGCTCATTAAAACTTGGATTTTTATTTGGTACTCACATATTTCGTGTTTAGCAGGTCATCACACGTTGTGTTGGCAGCCCCAGTGAGAAGACCACACAGAAGCAGAGAGAGAGAAAAAGTGCATCAGATCATGAAAAACAAATATTTATTTAACTTAACAAAACATGCAAATTAACTGGAAAGGAACAAATTTATTTAAAATATATGCCATTACAGAAGTCACACAGCAGATTTAAATTCAATAAAAAAAATATATATATTAAAAAGTTTGAATTTGAGTTTCTGCTTTAGTTTTCAGCTCAACACTGTGTTTTAGTTCATACCTTCAGGCTTGCAGCTCTTTATGTTTGGATTTCTATGTATTTGGGGCCCCAGACATCAGAGTCCAACCAGCTTTATCGTGTATTTCTTGTCATTATTATGTCATTGAAGCACCGCTTTAATCTAAGCCCCCTGCTTATTTCTTTTCCCCACACAGTCTGGCGCCACAAATACCCCTGACCTGGTTGTGTTTGACATAATCCCACAGCACAAGCTACACTGACTGAACTCTAAAAGGAACTGCTGCCGTGTGGAAAACCAGAAAACGGGAGCTTGCTACGCGCAAGGTGTGCAACAACAACACAAGCGGCGGGGTCCCGGAAGACAAGTCATACCTGAGCTGATACGTGGCTCCTCTGTGGCCTCTCCCCACCTTTATTCCATGTCATAATCCTGCTGCTCGCCTTTGGGTCAACTCAGAAACTAATCGATCAGGTTTCCACTGAGTGCGACAGAGACCGAGAGAGAGGCGGTGACGCAGCTGCAATGACGAAGCACTTGCTGGGGATGGGTGGAGATCGGATCAGAAGGTGGAAGCTGTGCCTAAAAAAATGGCTCAGGTTGTTGGGTGGTCTATACAGCACCGAATCCGGTAATGATCCTTCTAAAAAATATCCCTGCTTGTGCGTGAAAATATTACGTTTCACACGTCAGGTGAGTCTGCGCCTTCATTCAAACAGACATGTGATTCAGTCTCAACACTTGGCAAACTAATGTCAGTGAATTTCAGTGAATAATAAACCTAAGGTTGGGTCTTTCTTGCGGAGACCACCGGCCGGCACATAAACTCGTGTCAGCAAATAAAAACACCACTTACGAACTTTATTCCTAGTTCCACATGAGGGCGCTGTTTAGTTCTTTCACAGTGGCAATTTTATAGTGCACAAATGTTTTAAAGACCTTTTTTTTATGTTTTCAAAAACGTGCTATTTGGAACTATGTCATTTAGTTGGATAATAGCTTTGTTTGGCATAGCTATCCCAAAGTTCTCTAAAGCCCTGAGCAGAATTCTTACAAAACTATTTGCACTTATTAAACTATTTAAATACAGAGTAGTGAAAATATTTTACACCTTCATAGACCAACTGTATTCAAACTTAGAAACTCAAAAAGGACTCTCTCTCTCTATAAATTAGTTGAGTTCTAAACAGCTGGTTGCTCTGGATTTTATTTTGTGGCATCAAAGTAAAAGGGGTTGAATCCTTATGCATGCCACGCTTTTTTTTTTATAGTTAACATCATATGTCGTGTTTCTTTCACATTTCACAACTGTTTTGAAACTCACCTAATCTTGAACAATTAGCAACTGATTATCAGAGGAAATGCACAGTTTTACAGTACAATAAGCTGGAAAATCTTATTTCTTATTTGTTTTTTGTTTTTTTTAGAGCAGAAAGATCAAACTTATTGTTGTTTTTACAAACAAAAGCCATTACTCTGTTACTATTATCATATATGAAAAGTTCACTGAACTGTGTTCGTAGCTCTGACAGAAACTGCAGAAACTACCTATTTAGTTTTACATTATAACTTTGTTAGCATAAGTATTAATATTTTTCTTATTGTGTGTGAAGCTGGTGCATTTACCTACCTGTCTGGTATCAATTTATTTTCCCATGGGGCCTTCCAGCCAGCAGGAGGAGGACCTGAGCACCTGCTTGTAGCTTGGACTGGCCCTGCATCCGAGGAACAGCTGAGACGGGCCAAGTTTAGAAGTTGGCAAACGTGCCTGTGTTTGCAAAAAGAGATCTCTGGCACAGTGACTATATCCATCTTTAGAGTGGTATCTGTGATGTGTATCTGTGCTTCCTTTAACATGGGAGTTGAGCCTACAAGGTATAATGACTCAACACTAATCTTTGACAAGGCTTTTTTTTTCATTTCTAAATATTGAATTTATTTGCTGGTAAGGTTGTGTTAGGACACGGCAACAAGAAAACAAACAATATCAGTTTAACCAATTTTAGTCCACTTTAGTGTATAATATGCAAATATTATCTAGACAATTACAACAACCCAGTTTAATGCATTTATATGTATTGATTTATTCATAGTAGGATAATATATTCCAGTGAAATGTTGTGATATACATATCGGATTGCAAGAAATCATGCTTCTTCCCCCATTCCAACCATTCACATAGCAGAAGGTGACAACAGAGAGGAAGAACTGTGCATTAAAAGGAAGAAACTTTTCACAATATCCTGTTTTAGACCAAAACGGTGGCATTGTTCTCATTATCTGTTACCAACAATTAATAATAATCTTTATCTTGAAAGTTTGCTCTATGTTTGTAGATTAATTGAACATCCTGTCATTTAATGATAATCTCAGTACCCATCATTTAAATGGTAAAACACATTCTTGAATTATTGTATTATAGAAGTATTGATGTTATTGAAGTTCATTGCATAGCCTAAATATACTTTGCCATGCAGAGTTTGTCTCCGCACTGCATCAATGGCTGAAATATATGTATACAGTGTGGGACAGTGTGAAATCCCGAAGGGTGAAGCAGACCTCAGTTCAGCAGCTGATGCACCTGGAATATCTGTCTCAGTGTAGCATAGATCCCAGCCGCTCTGTCCCAGGAGGTCAGTCAAGCACATCTGACCTTAAACTTACCTTGATGATTTATTTTTCCACACTTATACTGACGGAGGGCTCACGGCGGAGTGGGGCAAAAAATACTTTCTTAGCTTGAGCTAAATCTTGGTTTTTAATAAATCTGAGATAGCTTAAGCTCTTAAGCAGCAATAAACATGTATTTAGCTTGTCAGTACAGTAGACTGTATGTTTATACTGCAGACAACGCCTCCCCTCATTATCACACACAGCAGCCAGGATCCACCCAGTGCGGTTAACTCTGCACGCTTCTGACTTCTGAATGGTTGAACACAAAGATATGGAAATTGTCCCTGCCAGCTGCTGGTGCAGTTTCGTTTTTTTCTGACAGAGACGCAAAGATTAAAAAAAAAAAAAAAAAGTCAGGCTGGAGCAGTACAGTTTTTAAAACAATGTGTCTTCCTATTTTTTTTTTCCTTTCCCAAATGCTCACCTTTAAATTAGAGGTAAGTAGTAGAACTCCAAAGCAGATTGTGAAACTATTTCTTTAAACTCTGTAGAAACACCAAGAAAATATTTAGTACTAGTTATGCCTTTAAAAAGCCTGGATAATCTTGAATATACACTTTATATGTAGCAAACTTAAACTTTTTACCCTGTAGATTAAGACTGTACAGTGAATGTCTGCATTGTTACATTGTTTTTACTCAATAGTTTAGAAATAGAACCTGATGTGATTTAATATTTTTGATTGGTGAATACATTTGAATTTTATAAATATACATACCTTCTTTATACTTATAATAAAAATCATAGGTGAAGTGTTCACTGTACAGTCCAATTTTGACAGCTTCTGACACTGACTCCATTTGTGTACAATAACATAGTTAAAAATCCAATATCCATGTCGAGTACAAACACCCCTCCCTTTGGGTATACATTTACACACAAAGTAATGACCATGTGCACACAAAACCCACTTAATTGTTTATTTGAAATTTTGATTGTTGGCAAATAGCTTTTTGTGTCTCACACTCTGCAGGGCTGCTCCATTTTTTGCTGATTAGGATTTTCCTGTGAAATCAGAGCAGTGTGTTAAACTGTGCAAGCAAGGTCCAATGTTTGCTTTCACTGATAACAGAAAAAAGGTTCTTTGAGAGAAATTTACCTTTGCAAGTTTAAGAGTGTGATTTGGTAGAAGTGATTACTTTACCTGTGTTTTTTCTGTGTCTATAATTAAATCCTTCCTTAGGGATCCTGACAACTTTGAAAGATTCCAGAGAGGCCACATCTTTCACAATTTAGATGTAAAGCTGAAAGACAGAAATACTTCTTTAAAGTTTGTGACATTTTTCCGTTTTCATTCTGCCAGAATGTTAAAGCTTTCCAGGCGCATGAATAGTTTTGTAAGGTTTAGTGTAGTATTGCTGACTGAAAATTTCCAACAAATCAAAGAGATAATTACAAAAATAGTGTTGCTTTTTTAGATGAGCTAACATAGGAATCCAACTGAGGTTCAAACAATTGACTCCACTGTAAGTTCTTAATGACCAAACCACATCCTGTCTCTGTCATTTATCGTCCCACAGAGAGAACTCCTCCTCAGGATACGGGTAAGCTGGTTGTTCTCAGAAGTTTTAAATCAATTCCCAGAATTTCTAAAAAGAGAGCTTTTAATTTTAAAGGCTCCCTCTACTCTGGAATCAGCTTCCTGTCTAGGTGTGGCTCACTCGCACCCCCTCTTCTTCTAAAACAAAGCTTAAAACCTCTCTTTCACACGAGTTGTCTTATGGTGAAGGTAACTCATGTGATGCTTGTATCCCATCTTAGATTTGCTACAGAGTTGCCGCTATTTCTTTTACGTTAGCAGTGCTTCTTGCAGCACTTTGAGTTTGAAAAGTGTTGTGCAAATAAGCAGAGTGGAGCTCCACCCTTGTTTTTTTGCCTCCTTATAAAATCCTTAACAACTTTGCAGCATTTAACCCTTTTCTGCCTTCCTTTCAGTAATGGTTTCCACACTTCCAGTAGAGCTGTGTAGGGCGTATCATATGATACAGGCTGAAACGAATCGAAACCTGTCCAGCAGGTCAGCCCAAAGGCCCTGCTATTTGTTCATTACTCCAAACCCGATGACTGTAAAATGTCAGAACAGGTATTTCAAGATTTCTAGCAGCTGTACTAGCCTTTGTAAATATTAGGAGTCACGTTGCTCTCAGAAACTCATTTTCTGCTGCTTAATTGATAAATATTCAGGTTTTTTAATATTCACTATTACCTCTAGTTTTCATCCTTGGGATTCTATGGTCTTTATAATTACTTTAAAAATAAAATCAAGAATGCATATTTCTATTACTATTCTATTTAAGAAAACATTTAGATGTTAGCTAATCATACATACAAAGTTTAAAAATTTTACTTCTATCAAAATTTTGCCATGAAAAGTGATTGAGCTTTTATTGTAAAACCGACAAGTTTCCGACTATCAAGCACACTTTATATAAGAAAAGACAAGCTGAGTAAATAGGAAATTCAGTTTTCAAGTAATAGTTTCATTTATAATGGGGGTGGGGGATCTGTCCACAGCATCCTGTTGCAGGAAGAGGGGGTAGCATTTCACAAATTAACTGATTCTATACTTTATTACTGGCTAAGCTGCAGAAACAGTCATTGATAAGCACCTATCTGACCACATGAAGTAGGATGAAAGATCTTGCTGTAAAAGATGAAACCTTGAATTTTCCTGTCTACCAGAAAATCCTGATGGAGAATGCCCAGCCCTCAATTCACAATATCACTAAAGTACAGCACATTGTGCAGCACATCATGTCTAAATGGTAAAAATAAATAAATTAAATAAATAAATAAATAAAACATTTGAAGTGCCCCAGACAAAGTCTGAAAGTGGACTGAGGTACTTTTCATCCCCTCCAATGTTGACTGACAAAAATATTATGCAAAGTAGAGTAGGCAACATTCATCCACAGTGATGTAAACACAAATGGCTGATGGCAACTGTCAGGTTGAAAGGGACAAATGTTTTTTTTTTATTTTTATTATTATTGTTTTATTTTATTTTTGCATAGGATCCGACTGTTTTGAATAACTTTCTCCCATAAAATAAAATAAAATCAGTTGAAAACTGCAGTTTGTATTTAGCCAGGTTAACTTTGTTTGATTAATACAATTTATTTGATGATCTAAAACATTTAAATGTGGCAAAAAGCAAAAAAAATTAAAAATAAAAGCGAAAAAGAAAAAAAAAATCTGTAACGAGGCGACGACTTTTTCCACATGTTGGGACTTGGGGAAAGTTTTAGAGGCCCCACTGTATGTCCCGCTCCGAGGGCAGCTTTGCCAACCCCTGATGGTAAAACCAGGAAGAACAGAGGACACGCTGAACAACAGTCCTCTGTCGGAATGCGCCGCTGCTCGCTTTGGAGGGAGAGTGTGAAGTTATGGCTTTAACATGGCCGATACAGGTCCTCTTTTAACTTCGTGCATCATTTTCTACCTCTCGATCGGTGCCGCGATTTTTCAGATTTTCGAGGAGCCAAACTGGAAAGCGGCTAGAGACAAATACATTGAGCAGAAGGAAAACATCTTGAGGAGTGGCAACGTCACAAAGGAAACCCTAGATGAGATACTGAAGGTTTGGAGCTCTTTTTTTTTTTTTTTTTTAATTACGTATAGGAAAAAGTTCGTTATGACTTGTAACATCATGAAACGTTTATAAATGTTACTAAAAATGTGGTGTATTAAAGTAAAATAAATAAATAAATAAATAAATAAATAAATAAAAAACAACAACATCCAGTTACATGTGAGTCGGGATGTTTTTATTCATTATTACTCTAAAAAGACAGAAGATACTTAACTTAAATGCAAACAATTACAGGTAAAAGTTCCCTTTTATCATTCCCTAATTATACAAGTTAGTAACTGAAAGACTGACTGAAAGAGCAGCCACCACACGCCGCTACACGCCTGAAAGTTTCCAAGGTGTGTTCACCTGTGGGGGAATACTGAAACGTAATGTGTTCACATTGTTCCAAATATAGTCCGTTTGTATGGGTAAAATACTAGCAGGAGCTATGTTTCATAAATGTTTATTTGTTTTGTTTTTTGGGAGATTACATTGCTGTGTTTTTCCCTTCAGATAGCGTCAGAAGCCGCCGGCCAAGGTGTGGCTATTACGGGGGACAATCACCGCAACACATGGGACTGGGGCAATTCTGTTATCTTTGCTGCCACCATCGTCACTACTATAGGTATTACACCCATCATTGGAGTCTGTAACTAAACTAGCCTGTTGTTGTCCTTCATAATGAGCCCATGTCTCTCATTGCTTCTAGTGTTATACAAAGTACAGGGTTTGTTATAAGCACCAGGCGCATTTTACTTACTAATGTTAGCTTAATCATTTGTGATAACTTGACCTTTTGGACAACTCAATCTGTAAAATTGAACTAATAGGATACTATTCCTAACCTAGCGTCTATCTACTTATCAGTAGTTTTATTAATGACTTGCCGACTTTACAACTGTCTTACCTCTGGTCAATTTTCATTTTTCATTCATCTGAAGGTTACGGTAATGTTGCTCCCAAGACCAACGCTGGCCGTGTGTTTTGCATCCTGTATGGCCTGTGTGGGATCCCTCTCTGCCTGGTGTGGATAAGCACACTGGGGTCTTTCTTTGGAGACCGGGCTAAACGACTGTCTGGGATTCTGATAGAAAAAGGTGTTTCAGTGGTAAGACTTTTGATTGGATTTAAATCTGGACATTCATTGAACCATTCTCTTGCTTAAACATGCTTTGATCTCAATCGTTCCATTGTGGCTCTGGTAGGCAAATCTCAGTCCCAATCTCAAGTCTTTTACAGCCTCAAACGATGCTCTGTGCTTTGTTTCCCAGGATTGCCCATATTTTGCTCCATTCATCTCCCTATTAATTTTATCCAAATTTTTTCCACTTGCTGAAGAAAAAGCATGCACACAACATGAGGTTGCCCAATTTTAATCTGCAATACATGTTCAGTTAGGCCTAAAAGTTGTATTTTGGACTCGTCTGTGAGTTGGGAGTTTACCGTTTTAAGCCAATGAAAGTTATTTAAAGCACAGGGTGGTTATGACATGACTTCAACTAGTATATTTAGCAAAACAGAAAAATATAAAAAGAAATTAAAGTCACTATTTTCTCTGAAATTGATGATTTTCATGCTTTTCTGCTGTAGCGATGTGTTCATGGTTTTGCCGTCTTTACCTGAACTGTTTCTGTTACTCCTCCAAATTTATGGACCTCTTGACTTCTCTTATTATTACTCTACTTGCCCAGACAGTCAGTTCAGGTGGACGGCCGTGTCTTGGTCTATTCATGGTTTATACCATATTCTTTCCATTTTCATATGATGAGTTGAATAGCCCTAGTATGCGATGTTTAAAGTTTATGATTAAGTTTTGTAACATTGCTTTAAACTCCAGAACCTTCTCCTGATCTGTCTGCTGTGTTCCTCAGTATTTCTCTGATATTCTCTAGCAAACCTAGGAAGCCTTCATAGAACAGTTGTTATACTGTAATATAATTGCACACACTGCGACTCTATTTACTTGTTGACTTCTGAAGGAAGGTTCACAGGATTTTAACTTGTGTTACCAGAAAAGCACTTTCAAAATGTAATTTCTAATAAAATTTGAACACCATGCTTTATTATACATGCATTTCTTCTTTTGCCTTTTGACAGAAAAAGGTCCAGCTCACATGCACGGCCTTATTCCTCCTATGGGGCTTGCTGGTGCACTTGGTGATCCCTCCTCTTGTTTTCATGTCTGTGGAAGGATGGAGCTATCTAGAAGGGATTTACTTCTCCTTCATCACACTAACAACAGTTGGCTTTGGAGATTATGTGGCAGGTGAGACTTTTCACTCGGTACAGGGTGGCGGTGTGAATATGAAATTTGAAATGAACTGCACACACCTGAGAATCATTTCACTCATTTTGCAGGCGTAAATCCTGACATCGAATACCCAAAACTCTACAGGATAATTGCAGAGTTATGGATGTACATGGGACTGGCCTGGCTGTCTTTGTTCTTCAGCTGGAACGTCCACATGGTTGTGAAAGCGCACAAAGTGCTGAAGAAGAAACGGCACCATAGGCACAGGAACAGACCCTTGTACATGGAGTCAGACTCCGAGGACGAGAAGCAACAACAACCAGAGGCGAGGCCGACTGTCGTTGACATCTTCAACTTCCTTTCTGAGAAGGACGAAGACTACAGCACGGTCATCAAAGAGATCGGGATTAATGCGAGGAAAAGGAAACCACCGCCAATACAGAACATAAACCGCTCCAAGAGCTGCAGTGACATTTTGGCCAACAACATCCAGACCTTGGAGCACTCACCGCGGCACAAGAGGCACATCAGTTTAAGCGAGGTGTTTGCAAATGCAACGGTGGACGAAAGCAAACAAGAGGAAGAGGAAAACATCAAGGGACCCACATCAGAAGCGTGTGAAATAACGGACCGTGAGGAAAATAAAAATGACGGTTCCTCTGAATCAGTAGATGATGGGATCACCTTCACGGCACCAGACAGAGATGCTGCAGAAGAAGAGAAAGTGCAGCATCCTGATGGTGGGGAGACTCGATTTACGATATCTAAGGTGGCAGAAAATGATAGTATTTGTTTAGATGAAAAAGGATGATACATGCTCCCTGGCGAAACGGAAACAATATTTTCAGTTATATTTGATGGTGAGGTTACAAATATTTATGGAAAGTTTGGCTGTTTTCAGAGAGTCGGCTCTTGTGTGTCTCCCAAAAGATTTTTTTTTGTTGTTGTTTTCCATCTGTAGCCTCCTATTTTAGCTTAAACTTGGCAAATCAGAATATTTTAAATGTTTAGAAATCTTTTCGCATTCAATGTTTAGATGGTTAGAAAAACATCTAACCATCTGGCTCAGTTGCATATAATCAATGTCAGCATTGATTATATGCAACGATGTATGGATTTCAAGATTGTGTAATACATTTTTCATTTCGTAACGCTATTTTGTGGTTTTTATTGCTGTATTTATTATGTGCTTTAACATCAACTTGTCAACAAGACCAGAGATGGAAGTTAGTGACTATAATCTCATGTATTGTAAATGTTCATTAATACGTATTGTCCCATTTTTAAAAATAAACTTGAATTTATGACGGCTTTGTATTGCCAAATTTCATATAGTTGTTTTGTTGTGAAAGCAGGTACACTAATATTTTAATTAAACTTTAGATTTTTTATTTAACACAAAAAATTAACAAAGCAAACAAATGTACTAAAAAGAACCATTGTAACAATTTATTATATTATATTATATCTTTGAAATGAAATGGAAAATGAGTTGGGAAGAGCCATGATGTCTAATAAATAGTAACTGGCCTATATATGTATAGGCCTAACCCACTTTATCCAGCCCAGAGGATTTGATGAAGTGCAATTTAAAATATATTGGTTAAAATAAGAGACATAATAACCTGGCCCTGATAAGACCCTTTTCAGTAAATGTGCTTTCTGTGTTGATTTTGGTAGGTATGAAAACAATAAATGATTATAGTGAAGTTTTGTTGATTGATTAATTGAAAGTAAACATTTCCAGACTGCGTAAAAAAAACCTGATGTTTATATTTGAGTCATTATGCATAACTGCTACCCTGTAGGGGCTAACGAGAAAATCCACAATAAATACAAAGCTTCCAATTCTTGCTTTTAAAATTCACTGACATTGCGTTATACAATGTTTCCATGTTGAGTGTGTGCAAACAAAACAGCAGAACTGTATTTATCATTCATATCCGTTTATTTTAAGTCTAAATATTCCTACATTTTTGACTACTGCATCTAAAAAAAAATATTTTTAGATGCGTAGCAGATCCAAGTGTAAATAGCAGGAAAAAAGGTTATTCTGTTTTCTCATAATCTTCTTCTATGACAAACCAAGATAGTTTTATTGTACAAGAGAGATAAGCAAATTGTGTTTTTGGATAAATAGTGGCCAGTTTATTTCAAATCACAGTACAGGGCTTTGTGAAAGATTGTCCCGATGAGCAGCTTTCCCTCGTAGGGTGCAGCAACGGTGGAGCCCATCAGCTCATGACCATCGTCTCCATACTCCAGAGTTACCACTGGCTGATCTGAGACAATGTTCTTGATCTTGATGATCTGCAGGGAAGGTTGTTGCCAGTTATTTTATAACAATTGTACAAGTATGAATTGTAAAACAAGAAAAGAAACAGTTAAAAAAAAAAAAAAACAGAGACCTCTGAGCCAGGAGGATCTTTAGGATCAAATTTGGACAATTTGGTGGCATCCGGATGACAGCCCAGCCAGACGTCACCTGTCATGTGGTCCACCTCGACATTATCGCAAAGTGTTCCAACTGGAACAGACTGTTCAAAAAAACACACAGTACAAAAATGACAAAATCTAAAATAACAGCACATAAAATAAAATCATAGTAAAGCGCAACTTCTTTTTATCTATGTTGTATTCAGACCTTTGGAGCAAACAGAAAATCTGAAGATCAGGAGCAGTTTGAAATGCTGACAATGTATCAAAAGGCAGAACCGTCTTTGTCACTTCCAAGATTAGGAAACATGAAAACACACACCTTAATGTACACCAACCGTTCTCCATCTAATCGCTCAAAAACATCCACCTCATGATCCAGAATATCAGAAACATAAATATACCTGTTGGAAAAAAAAACAAAAAAAAAACAGTATTTGTCTAATACTTCCATCACTTTTAAAACTTCAGCATTATTTACAATGTGTTTTCTTAAAGTAAGAACTTCCATCTACTGGGATATTTTAGAGCATTCCTTCGCTTTACGAAGATGCTAATTTCGTTGTGCTGCATGAGTGACACATGCCTGCAGCTCCTAACGTACATTGGTATTCGCTGTACATACTGTACAGTACATCCACACACTTTTCAGAACAATCCTGTGTAATTAGTGAATTTTCTCAGTCACTGAATTTTGGATTTTCCCTTTATGTAAGCCATGATCATCAATTTAACAGAGATACATTCTAAACATATGTTTGGCATCTTATAATATGTGTGTAATAAAAGCATATGATATTAAAGCTTCACTTTCTATAAATAATTACTATGATAAATTCACTTTTTTACTATGTTAGTATGTTGAGGTACACACCTAAATTACAAGATTCATCGTGCATACTGTCATTGTTAACAATAAAATGAGGTGAAAATAACCTTTTGTCTGGAGATATATTTATCCCATTTCCAGACTGAATGCCACCAGCTGCCTCCCTCACTTCCTCAGGGCTGTAGTACACAACGTTACACCAGGGCATACTCAGGATGAGAGTTATCATTAAAGGAAGAGTATAACTAAAACAACGATCATTTGTCGCATAGAAATGCTCTGGTCCAACGGCGACAATGTCGTTCACACTGAAACAAATATAAGCAGTAATAAGATGGATAACCAAACATGTAAAACATACTGCTAAGGGTAAACCAGGAGGATTTATTGAACAGTTAATACCTGAACAGCAAAGGATGGGCAACAGTCTTTAAGTGCACAAGCGTGTCCTCCCCAACAAAACGAAAGATCTCTACCTGGCTTTTTTGCTGAGGATGATTGACAACGAACAGATATATAGAGTCATCTGTAAAATAAATAGTTTTCTGTCGTTAGACTCAGTGTGATTTTTGCTGCTAAATCTATGTATTTGATAGCATGTTTTGCTCTTTGGCAATCTATCAGAAGTTTATTTTCTACTTTAGCATAGTTCCAGTCAGTTTTCATGTAAGGTTGTCTGCACAGCAAGAAGCTTGTTAGAGGTGCAACAGGGCTAAGGGACATAATCCAAATATTGGAGAGTGTGTGTGAATATAATTGAATTTGTTTGCTTTATTTTGAGCTCAGAATCCATTCTCTCCTTCACCAGTAGGTTGAACTCAATTTTATAACAAGTCGTTGCTGTTTTGGGCCTTCCTACTTCATTTATTGTCCCATAAAGACAGCATTGTATACCCATAAATTTAACTATAGCATAGAATGTAAATTTTCTTTGAAGTTAAGTATTTTTCATGTATCATGGGAATAAATTATCACACAAATTCTCAAATTGTGCTTATCACTGTGTGAAAGCTATGATACGTTCAAACTATTACTAAGATCTGTCTGTTGCTAAGAATAGTTCAGAATGCTCTTTGGACTCTTTTTCACATTGAACTCACTAATCTTACCCCCAACTTCACTTTGCAGTTAATAGTTAAAACTTATTTACCTATACTTAAAACCATTGACTAAATATCTAAACTAATGAACAGCATTATAAATGTGCTGAATTGTATATCCTTCAATGAATAAAATCAAGTTTTGTTGAGAAAATTGAAGAAAAAAAGGCAAAAAAAAAAAATACATTCTCAAGAAATGCTGATCTATTTATGCGTTATTAAATTACTGACTGCAATTACTGCATTTCTAAAGGCTTTTTTAAAGATACATCAATAAGGTCATAACATTCTACATTATTGCCAAAATGTCATTATAGATTGAAAAAACTCAATTTTATTTGCAAAAAGGTTTATGTTACTACATTGGTATTAGTTGCTACAATCATTAAAAGAAACCACCAGTGCTGTTCATGCATCGATTGACTTCAGAAACAAATGAGAAAACGATTCCATGTTATATTTCGAAGCTGGAATGTGTTCTACCTGCTTCATTCGTGTATACACTAATCCCATGTGGGTTGAAAGAGCTGAGGTCCAGTCCTCCTTTGATTTGCAGTTCCACTGGGGTCGGTTTTGGGTGCAGCAGATCCAGAACGTACATTTTCCCTGGTTCATTGGAGAACGAAGGCAATTCAAGATAATCATGCAGCCCCTATGTGGATAACAGTGACTGTGTTAGAGGTTTTTATTGACAGCTATTTTTACAGGAAGTTACTACAAGTCTGCTTTTTCTTTTGGTAACTTCTGATTATTTTCCAAATCTATTGTGTAACATGAAAGCCATCCCCAGCCAGAGAGCATTCTCATTATATTACACACTTGAGCAACATGATTCGAATTACAAAGAAAAAATCAAACCAGATTAACTACGAGATGTTCAGTGAATAAAAAACATACTGTGCTCAAAAAGGCCAGTCCATCTTTAAGTATAGTGATATCCTCTGCTCCATACTCTGAAAAAAAAAAAAAAAGGGTTTATGGTATAACGTTACTTTTCGTTCTTTAAGTCTGCTGTCTTGTTGACACTTGACCTACTTTCAAATGTTTGGACTTCAGACTTTCTTGTTGCTCTTATATGTTACAAAAAGAGCTGAATTAAGTTGGTGCAAAAACAAAACAAACAAAAAAAGAGAGAGAGAGAGAGATTTGTGTACCCAAAATAGAAGACACTTCTACGTGAAGAATGCATACCTATATTGGGCAAATAACGACACTTGAGGTGCTTGACAGGCATTTCTCTGGAGGCAAGACTCAGCCTCCTGCAGAAAAACAACTATAGTCAACAAAATCAGCTTGAAAGTTTACGTTTTAAGCTTCGATGGACCTCTTTTTTAAAATGTAGTTTTAAATAACATTAACACTTCAAACATTAGACCGTTCAGGCAACAACTATCGGCATTTAAAAATATATATTGCCAGTCCTACATCTGAATTTCATCATCGGTCGAGAAAAGTTTAGATTACTTACTGTATTTTAAGAAATGCGTAGCCGAAAAAAGCAGCTACAGCGGCAACAGCAGCAGCGATTAGCGTTTTCTTTAGAGCAACCATGTTTGACTGAACTTCCGAAGTGCGTTTACACGCCTCCAACAAAGGTGGCGCCAAGGAGCAACAATTAAAAGTAGTGTTTGGAATGCCTTGGGGATAGAAAACAATCCAAAAACACTTGTCTTTAAGGTAACTATATTTTTTCTGAATTTATACTAGAGTTAACTAGGGAGTGTTCCTTATAAAAGACTTAAGTCATTTTGGTAGGACTGTGAAAGGTTTCACATAAATAAAATCCACAAGAAGTGAATAAAAACAAACAAAAAAAAGCTATTACATTCAAGTACGTCTGTTTATAAAAATATTATATAAAAAAAGTACGATTATTCTTTTAGTTTTTTCTCCTCAATACCCCACAAATTTTAAGTAGGGACTTGGGGAAAAAACAAAACAAAAAAAACAGAGTGAAAATACCTATGTGTTGGCTCTTGAAGAATTGTCCCCAGCCTCAGTCTGTCCTTTGTGAATCTTATTCTGGAATGGGCTTTACTTTACTTCAAAATCCTCTGTCCTGGTTGCTTGTGTATATTTTTCTTTCACCCTTTTCCTTCCCCTTACCTTTCCAATAATATACTTTGATACAGCAACCTACGAACAGTCAGCTTCTGTACTTGGGGGTCTTCAACCTTTACAATTGAAAGAGCCACTTTTGCTCCGAGTTCAGCTAAATGTTACATGAACTTTGGAAAGAAAAAAGACAACTTATAAATTGTGATAAATATCTAATATAGGAAATCTGTCACTTTTAAAAAAGCTCAATGTTATTTCTATGTTTGTGTTTTAAAATAAAACTTTCTCCCAAAGAGAATTAATATATTTTCTTCTACAGATATTTTTGAAATATTGATATTTCAAGAAAATTTTGCAAAAAACCCCCACAACAAAACTGATGAAAAGATAGATGTGAAACAATACTACTACTTTTAGAGTCATTCTGTTGTGCAAATGAAAAAAAAAAAGATACAATTTCTATCAGCGGATATTATTTATATACCATATGGCACAGCAGTTGACAATGTGTTAGTTAAAAATGTACTTTTAAGAGCGTTTTTATTTCAATTACAAATATTACAACCACATCAAACAACTCAAAACCCACATTTTCACTGAAAAGATCATTTTTAATGAACACAAACTAATATCCTGAATAATCTACCCATGTATTTGAAATGACTGAATTACTGTCCAACACTACAGGAGAAAAAAAAAAAGAAAGAAAATTCACTTGTAAATATGATTTTTCTTTTTTTTTTTTTTCAGCTGTGTGGCTCAGTAAGCGCCTACTTGGAGAGGTTCTCTGTTATCAGATCCTTTCAAGTATATTTTCAGAAGACTTTGTTAGGAGAAAACCCTGAACCCTGCAGCACATCACCATTAAAATCATCACCGCCCCGTCTAACCAAAGAGGTATATCCTGATTTCCATTTTATTGGCTAAACTTCCTTATTTAAACCCTTTACTGTCATGAGGACACCGCTGTCCTCATGGACATGTAAATGTTTTGAGTTGAGACAAGTTGAGAGGTTAATCACCTCCATTTGCCTATTTTAAATCACAACACAACGCTTTATGAAACACGGTCCCTATGAGAAGCTTCCCCCCGTAGACAGTTGCCACCGAAGAGCCCATGAGCACATTGCCATCATCTGTATACACCTGGGTCACCACGGGTTCATCTGAGAGAATGTTCTGGATGCGGATGACCTATAAAACAAATAAAATTAAATGTACCAAGCATAATCAGGCGTAATAAATAGTTAACACCACCACCTGCATTATGTCTTAGGAGAAGGTTAATGTTTTTATGTTCTTCTGTTTTGATAGCAACACAAACCTCTGAGCCTGGAGGGTCTTTGGGATCAAACAGGAAAAGCTTCTTTGAATTAATGTGACAGCCCAGCCAAAGGTCGCCGGTTTCAGGATCCACTTCGACGTTGTCACAGAGTGAACCCAAAGGCATAGACTGGTGAGGAAACAAAAATTACTATGCATCCAAAGAAAACTGTGAAAAAAAAGTAACCACTTGAGAAAAAGCATGCGCCATACCCATAGTTGGGCAATACAGAATCTGCTTTTTGACCTTTGCAATTCTAAAACTTTCCATGACTTTTGTCCTTAAAACAAAATATTTGTAATAAAGGCAAAAAACATTTTTTTAGAACGCAAGTTGCCTTCATTTTTATTAGACCACTACACAAATGATTAAGTTTACTGAAATTTTCCATCCAGTTGATCAAATATTACTGAATACTTATATTAAAAACAAAATGCCATTATAAAATCTGATGAAAAAGTAATCATAAACTAACTTTGATTTAAAAAGCACAGCAAGTTTGCATGCCTGAGTATTTCTACCTTTATTGGCGTCAGTGTGTTGTCTTTTTTCTTCTCCAATACATTCACACTGTGGTTTAATATGTTTGCCACATATATGTACCTATAAAGAAGAGGAATTTTTACAACCGTAAAGCAATACACACACACACAAAAGCAAACAGCCACCATGCTGGATACCCCAGGCAAGAATCCTCACCTTTGGTCTGGAGACATATTGATGCCATTGGCAAAGTGATAGCCATCAGAGACTACCTTCACTTCCTTAGGACTGTAGAACACGACATTGGTCCAAGGCATAAGCAAAATAATCTCCAATGTTTTCAGGAGATTGTTGTTGAAGTAGTGATCGTTGGTGGCATAAAAACTCTCAACCCCTACTGCAACAATATCATTCACACTGCAAAGGACAAAAATAGTCTCATATAAAAAATAGAATCATTTTTAAGGCCGATGACAAATTGTAGTAAATTTCAGATTATCAAAGAGTGTTCACCTGTGCAGTAGTTCGTGCTTTATGGTTTTAATATGCACTAGGGAGGAGCCATCTGCCACATATTTGAAGATCTCAATTTGGCTTCCAAACTGAGGATGATTAACAACGAACAAGTAGACCGTGCCATCTGACAAAGAAACACAAAAAGGAAAGCAACACTTTAGGAACTTCACAAACTAAGCTTTAGGAATGCAAGTGAGAGAAATGATGTAAGAAAACTTTAAATGAAAAAAGTGCCTATCAGGTGTTATGAATTTAATGTTATTTTGATTTTCATACGTAGACTCAAACTATTACATAGAAAAGAACCTTATCAGCAGATTTCATAGCAGCCTGGGAAAAACCATCCCCTCGTACTACGCTGTGCTTCATACGGAGGGTCTGGACTCTCGGCTGTTGAGAGACGATGGTTTCACGAAAGCGATTTTACCCAATCGCTAACGTTTGCCCGTGGCGTATGTTACGCGCCAGTTTGACACCATGGAGCTTACTAGAAATGTCCTGCAATGTAAACAACCATCCTCCACTGTGAAGAGAGAAGAGCTGGTCTGAACGAGGTGGCTGCTAATGTTAATCCAATATTTGGAAACATGGCCAACAAGAACTGAGCGACATTGTTCACTTCTTCAACTGTCATTTGCTAAAACTACAGGCAGACTGCAATTCTACAGCAGTAAAGAAAACTTCTTCTGTTTGCTGATTAGCCCAGTATAATTTTTTTTAAAAAAACTAAATTACTGGAAACAACCCAGGTCAAAGGGAGAAAGCCCAGACAGGGCTGGAAGCGAGAACTTTGAGTTGAATTGCACAGAAAGACAGTGGCCAGGCTAATTTAATGTGCTTAGTACTCATAATGTTTTACTGTTCTGCTCGTTCTAGAACAAGCGTAGAAAGCTGGTAGCTGATTTTTGTCAGGTGGAGAAGTCACTTGGCTGCTTTCATGAAAAATGAATCTTGTAGCATTTTGAGTAGACTGCCCAATAAAAGCAATTAGTTTATGAATGTTGTTTGTCTCGGCAAGCAAGTGAAAAGTGGAGGAGCCTTCTTTCAGTCAGCACAAAGTGAAGGAGGGGCTGTGTTGGCTTACTAAATCCTTCAAGTAAATAAAAAATTAAAAAAGACTGGTCACAATGGCATTTCTTTTGGCATTTCATTGAAAGGAGCTTAATTCGATTGAATTGTAATTTATTTTAAATACATACCGTACAAGTAAAGCGAATATATGTAAAAACTATTCAATGCGTATTGCAAAGAACTGGTTGGTATGCTGAAGTCCAATGCATTCAGGCACTGTGGTAATTTGGTGTTATGAATATATTGCAGAATAAAATGTTTTAGAAGGTTAAAGGTGGTAAAGTTGTTAAGCCACTAAGAAACTACAACTAAAAGTTGTCAAAAACAGCTGATGTAGGCCTGAAGGAACTTTTTAAAGAACACCTCGCTGTCTGCAGTCTGTTTGCACTAATCAGAGGTGATGGGTTATTACAACTTCACCGAAATTATTGCACATTTCCTAATATTGTGCAGCCCTATACTTTAATACCACAACCTGGCACAGACTCAGCAGCAACAGACAAGAGGAAGCTGAACAGTAGCTGTATGTCCTCAATTCCATAAACCAAAAGAAGCATCTTACCACTTGGATCTGTGTACACGCTGATGCCATGCGGGTTGAATGACTCCAAATCAAAGTTCCTTGGCATACGCAGCTCCACCGGTTTCAGATTAGGATCTTTGAGATCAAGGGTGTAGATTTTTCCAGGCTCACCCGAGGATGGGAATCCAGGAAACTTGAGTCCCTGTAAATATTTAAAAAGAAATAATTTAATCATAAAACAATCAAGCAACAAATTCTGATTATCGACAATAAATCCGACAATAATAAATGTCAACAGATTTAAAATGAAATATGGCCCTATGATTGAGTTTGCTGCACGTTTGCTTTATTATACAAGGGCAAAGACTTGGCTGCGTTACAAAATAAATACCCACACCGCTGATAAAGGCAAGGCCATCTCCCACAATGGTTATATCCTCGGAGCCATGTTCTGCAGGAGAAAATAATGAACCGCTACTTTAATATTTTCAAACACTGTTTTGGCTGCATTTTTGGTTGTTTCGTCGCTTGCCTATGTTTTTGAGCGCCACGCAGTTGGGGAGATGTTTGTTGCCCACCTCCCTGAAAATGAGGTGCCTTTTGCTGTCGAATTTAAGCAGAAAGTTACATTGAATGTAGCAAACAGGTTGAATAAACACAAACAAACCAGCTGACTTCCACCTTACCTAATATTGAGGACCCTCTCTCCGAGCAGGACCGAAAGTGCTGCTATTGCAATCGAAATGATTGCGAACTTTCCCATTTTCACAGCGCGACTGCAAACTTTTCACACAGTGCTTTAATCTTTATGGGCTCAGCCGCATGAGACGAATCATAACGGGAGGGGTCAATGCTGCTTTCAATAATGTAGGACAAATGACAACTGTTTCTTCTTGGTACAGACAGGGTGGTCGTATTGATTGATCGCTGCTCTGTTCGCATATTTTGGGTTGCGTTTAAATAGAGGTTCACCAGAACAAAAAATAATAATAGAAAACATTCATGGTTTTATTCATAGGACACAGGAGGTTGCTTTGTTTTGTGAGAATGTGAAGTCGCTGGCAAAAGTAATATCCAACACTACATAATTCAACGAATGCATCATTTTATGCACGTCTGTATAACAAGCTATTCACGCTTTAGTAACAGCTTTTTGTGTTTGTTTCTCACAGAAACCAGAAAAAAAAATCCCAAAGCAATAAGACGAAGTCTTTTATTTATTTTTAATTGATTGTTTGAAGTTACAAAATATTACGTAGCATAGTAAACCGCGAAGCTTTTTTTTTGTAACTTAAAAAGATTAGAAGAAATATTAGTTTTATTTGATTTACTTGATTTACTCAAACAAATAACCGGCAAATTACAGAATACATCGGCACGTTTTCACTGCAGTAAAAAGTCCTTTATGCAGCAAAAGTTTCATCCCATCATGGTTATGTGGTAGGAAGTGACAATAAATATGGATGGACGGACAATGAGCAAAATGTAGGCTCCCCCAGATTAAACTCTGGGTTTTAGACAACTTTGGACTTGATTGCCTTTGCTCTAATTCCATCCAGTGAGTCAAACACAAACATGTTCACATAAATTTGCTTGGCAGTCCCCTTTAAAACTGCCCGGACTGCTATTTATTTGATACTGTATGGGGTTCATTAAAAGATCTGGAAGTAAATGAAGTATTGAATGGGGGAAAAAAAACTCCAGAGAAGTGAAAAATGGCAGCGCTATCTGTGGTCTTGTCCTCGTACCATGTGCATGTAGAACATCATGGGTCTCAGTCAAAAACGTGTTCCTGTGTTTTTGAAGTTGTCCAAAAGATGCTAAGCCTGTTAATGGAGTTCAACAGCTGACTTTGGTTATAATAGTCACTTCACTTTTTGACCAAAGGCCCACCTGTTCAATGTCAGGTGTTATTAATGAGTGCAACTTCAGCCTTTAATCAACCCTAATATTTGTGACTATGGCTTAATCAAATGAAAAACAAAAAATCAATTAGTCTAAAAATTGGGCTAGTAATAAAAAAAAAGATATTTAAAACAGAAATGATGCTATGGCCATAATGACTAACAAAATCCTGGTAAAGAATGTTACTTTGTTAGCTGCCCAGCAGACAGTAACTGAAACCTTCAACAGAAAGGCTGTTTACAAAAAAAATGCAATATCATTGGAAAGTTCAGTGGAAAGAAAAGGTGCGGCAGAATGGGTGCAACTGGGATAATCATAATGAATTGTGCACAAAAAGCCCATTACAGTGTTTGCAGAAGTTACAAGGCATGACCTGCAGCTCGTTCAGGCACTTTAAGGACTACCACACATAGAAGCCTGCAGGACATGGGCGACAACTGGCCCATCCATTATGTTGGGTAACTCTTGAGCCAGCACCAATACCATGTTCTACCTTGGATAATAAAGGAGAAAAGCAACGGGACTGTTGTTCAAGAACTCCAAAGTACTTAAGCAACTTTTCAGATAAGTTACACTTGCTTTAAATTTGAAAATTGATGTCTCAGGAACAGTGCTGAGAGTCCATTAATTGCCGGTGATGGTTAGAATACTGCCTCGCCCCTGCTGACAAGCTTCATTGATTTCATTTTCTAAGCACCAGCTCATGCTGTCAAAAGTACCAAAAACCTGTTTTAATAACCATGCTATTGCTGTGCTTTATAGGCCAGCACAGAATCTCTGTGGTATTGTCAGAAACATGACACCAGACCTAAAAAAAAACAAAAAAAAAAAACTAAACCAACCTGGGTTTCACCTCCACAGAACCAACGGCTGACTCCATGCTTGCCAATGCACATTGAAGTGCATAATCTATACAGAACAAAGACATGCCTGTCAGCAGGCCGTTATTCTGCATTTGATTCACTTTTACTGGTCTAACAAAACTCAAGTTCTCTGATCAAATTTGGAGTTTTACATAAAAAAAACATTTGTAATAGACCTTTGTGCAATGAATCCACGAGTTTCACGTTTGAACTTAACCGAGACTAGGCGATATTGTAAGATTCTACTGAGGTGAATCTGCAAAATATGGAAAACAAGGTTCATTTTAAACTAAAATCGTCTTCCTGCCCTACACCACATCTACTCGTAGTTGACACAAACCATTTGTGGGATGGTACAGTCAATAACGTAGTGCCTGTAAAGCCCTGTTTAAATTGTTTATTTTTGAAGTTGTTTTTCCGTAGGTGATGACTCCTCCCAGCATAAAACAAAAAAAAAAAGTTACAAAATTGTCTATGTAATCAAAATCATGTGTAAGAGACTTCATAAAAAACAAACATGGACACTTACATACACATACAGAAGTGAAAGTAACATAAAGTTGGCAAACTATTGACCCTGTGAAACTCAGCATTGGGTGCATGCAACCTGACAGTAACTGTAGAATATCTACAAAAAAGTCCAATTAAAGAATGATAAGCATCTAACAACTTCAAAACACTAACAACTCCTGCACATTACATCGTGTGCAACCGGCGAGCACTGATAGGTGGGACACACCAGATCTCCCCGACTCCCCGTTTTGTGTGAAGTCACGTAAAGGTTTCACAGTGTAATACAGCAGGATCCCCATCAAACAGTTTCAAGCAAGACTGTATATTTGGAACATACAAAATAAATTTTATTATCCATTCTCTTTATGTCTACATCTTATTAGAATTTCTAGACAATGGCATTGTCAAGTAACACACCCAAATTAATGTCTAACAAACCCGACAGGTGCAACAATGCGGTTCTGTCAAGTCCAGGTGTCAAAATAGAACTGAACATGAAAAGTAATTTAAATCTTCTTTGTTATTGTCAACATAAAAAGAGGGGGTGGGGGGGTTGAGGAGGGGGGATATCCATGGCCCTGGCTCGCAGAGAGAGCTAGGCAGGGCATGGCCATGAGCACACGTTTAACACAGGTGAGGAAGTGGTTTCAGGGCTGGGCCCCGGTGGCTGCAGGGACTTGTGTGGCCAGAGTGTTTGGGGCAGAGATGACGGGCGATCCAGCAATGTTAGCCAGCGGCTGTGAGGAGGACATGGAGGTGATGCCTGAAAGGAAAAAATAGGGTTATTACTCATTTGCGAAGGCTAGTCTCATTCACAGCATTTAAAAAAACAACAACAACAAAAAAAACAATAATAAATTAGTGACTCAAAGTGTTCTGCAGCCTTTCAAGGAAATGCCTGTGCCAAGACTTTGACACCAAAACAATTTGTAAAAGAAATAAAGTGTGGTGCAGCAACTGGTCCAAGGTGACTCACCAGCCATCATACTCGAGGAGCTGACTGGAGTGGAGCTGGCAGCCATGCCCCCAGGAGTGGCCCCCCTTCCCTGATCTTTGACGATGGGATCTGAGAATATAATACAGCAGATGGATTAGAAAACATCTTGCCAGCATTCCCACATGTCCGTGTAAAAATCCCGTCGTATTCCTGACCATTTCATCCATATTTATGTATAATAGAGACGGATAGAAAAGAAGGACGCAAGGAAGAAAGTATAGGCAAGGTGGAAAGCATGACATAAGGTCATAGGGAAGGAAAGAAGAGTTCAAGAAAGAACAGAAGGAGAGGAAGGACACATGGTCCCATGGGGAAGAAAACGTAAAAGGAGATGCAAACAGAGAGGGGTGGAGGCACTACAGTGAAGAAAGGAAGGCATGTGAAAAGGGAAAGATGTACAGAGGTAAAGGTGGTAAATGTCATGTCAGCTTTAAAAGGAAATTAAAAACAAGGAAGGGCAGAACAAAATTAAGAACAGAAGAAATACTATTAGAGACTAGAAATAAAGGAAGGAAGAACAAAGAATTAGAAGGACAAAAAGAAGGAAGCAAATGGGAGGGGTATTAAAGGCTGCACGTAAACTCCACAATGTTAACAAAAAAAGAATTAAAAAAAAGGAACAAGGGCAGAAGCAATCGTACAGAAGTAGGGATGATCCATGGCCTCTCTGGCTGTGAGGCGAGCTTGATGGTCGTAGCGCAGCAGTTTGTCCAAGAAGTCTAGAGCCTCTGTGCTGACTAGGTGTTGGTTCTCACTGTGCACAAACCTCTCCCATCTTTTGCGGGAATGTCTGCAAATAAACGAGAAGAAAGGGAGACAAATTAGCTGGTCAAGTTGAGGCCAAACAATCCGTCAAACCGTTAAAAAGCAAAACAGTTGACTCGATGACGCACCTTCCCAGAATGTCATTGAACCGTGGATCCAATTCAATGTTGTACTTGTCGATGTAGTCATACAAGTCCTCTGTGCCAAGTACTTTTGCAATCCGCACAAGCTGTAAGTTCAGACATTTATCAAAAGTTGAGCTTAAGTATTCCACACTCAACACAATCATTAAAAAAATTAAATATTAAGAGTGTGTTTGGAAAAAAAAAATATATATAATAAAACTTGAAAAAGGCTTCCATAAGACTAAATACATTAACATTTTTAAATTACTTTTACTACAAAACCTGAAAAAAACCAAACTGCTTGTTTATAAGTTGGAAATGGAGTCAAATAATTACAATTTTACTAGAGCAGAACCCAGAAATTGACTGGAACTGGTTTATTTTCAAACAAACTGGGCCAACATGAGCTTTGAAAACTCAAAAGTCCTATTGGCTCGGTAATTATCGTGCACCCCTAAACAACAGTATTTGTGTTAAATCAAAGTGAGAGCGCAGTTGCAGCAACTAATGCTAATTAACAGCCAATCAGATCATTTCAAATGTTAGCTCTGCCATCATTGCCCGTTTTAAAATGGCACAACTGTTTTACAGCAACCATGTCCTCACTGATATCACCTCTGCTCACGACATGAATCATAATCATTCATTGCAGGAACTGTTTTGAGCCGTCGTAATTACAACTTTTAAGCAGGAATCTGAATAGGAAGAACCTTGGTAGGGCTTACAACAGATTGAAAATGTGCCACAAAACTGATTGGTGCATCTCTGTTAATAAAAAAAATAAAAATAAAATAAGGTGGGGACAAATATGCAGATATGGTAAGATTACTGGATTTTTTTTCTGTTTAACTTGTAGATTAATTTAACAGTTATTACTGAGGAAGGCATTAACCTGTCACTTATGAGAAATCTTATCTTACATTTAACAAAAGGTCTCACAGGGATGTGAGGCCAGGGTGTGGCTCTGCAAGACTAAAAGATGTTGTGCAATACGAGGGGGCAGAAAAAAAAGCACAAAAAACCCCACTAAACTTGTTTGGCTACCAGGATAAGAACTAAATTAAGTACCGGCCAGTATGAGATTCTTATGGTATGATAAGTAGGAGTAAAAATACCACTGCTTCATCCTATCACTGTATTTATACTAACATTTAAAACTGAAGAAAAAAGAAGAGAAAAACACATGAAACAACTTTATCCAAAGTCAAATAAGCTACTCTTCCTCCACCTGGTAATATAAGAATGTCATATATCACTTTTAGTTGTCATTTTGGCACATGCACATAAGAAAAAGGATTGATTAAACACTTCCTCAATCTCGTACAACAGCTGGTGTTAACCAGTTAAACGGTAAGACGTTCAGTAACCAGCCGAAAGAGAAATCTGTGGGTCTTAAAATTCAGGAAAAAAAAAAAAAAAAAAAAAGTTTAACATCCTTCTTCCAGCTAGCAGACCAGCAGTGGTCAGCAAAAAATGAGGGACGGGCAGCGTGGCTCCATACAGGAGGAGGAAAACTCAAAGAAAGCACTTTTTCTGGAATCTCACTGAATTGTGAGCTGATTTTTATTTTTTAACTGACTTTCGCACCGCTTTCTAGCCTGTGCTCAGACGATAAAATAACTCGCTGCGAGACATTACCTGGTCATAATTGTCATGACCGTGAAAGAACGGCTCCTTCCTGAAGATCATGCTGGCAAGCATGCAACCCAGGCTCCACATGTCCAAGCTGTAGTCATACATCTAGAAATAAGCAAGAAGAAGCAAAAATCTTTAACTGGCGTCTTGGCTTTCTTTCTTAAACACGACTTTAAACTCACCTGGTAATCTACCAGCAGTTCAGGACCTTTGAAGTACCTGGACGCCACTCTCACGTTGTACTCTTGGTTTGGGTGGTAAAACTCTGCCAGGCCCCAATCGATTAGACGGAGCTACGACAAGTTTAGTACAGTTTAATTATTACAATGAATCAGCGTCGCAGATGGTGAGAAAGACGTGTATATAAAGCAACCTAAGTTACCTTTCTGTGTTCATGATCGATCATTACATTATGGGGTTTGACATCCCTATGCATAATACCCATAGAGTGGCAGTAATCCAGAGCCTTCAATAAAAAAAAAATAAATAAATAAAAAAAAAACATTAGCAATTTTTATATTTAAGTAAAGCCGAAATACTGCAACACTGCTAAATTTAAGGCTACTTCTTACCTTTAAGATTTCATACATGTAGAACCGTATGTCAAAGTCTGACAGAGTCTGATACAATTGCTGAAAAAAATAAAATAAAATAAAATAAAATTAAGTGACTGTAAAAGTAAAAGAAGAAAAGAAAAAGAAGACAGAAAAAATGGTCTTACCTTGAAATCTGTGTTGTTCACATGTTCAAAGACCAGAGCTGGGGGTCGGGGGCAAAGGGGGGGGGGGGAACAAACACACAAGGAGTCGATGTTTATTTAGAAAAAATAAAAAAAAATGTATATCCTACCTAAACATTTTACATGACAACATGGAGCCCAAACGTACCACGGGATCCTTGACAATATCTAAGAGTGAGATGATATTTGGGCCACCCCTCAGGTTCTCCAGGATCTTTATTTCTCTCTTGATTTTCTTTTTCTTGACAGGCTGGAAAACAGAAAGAGAGTCCAGTGAATCCCCTGGAATGTCCGATCACAAACCAGTAAAAAGCTATGTGTGCCAGATGATCATCAGCGCACCTTCAGTATTTTAACCACCACCTTTTCGTTGTTTGTGATGTTTATGGCTTCAAATACTTCACTGTATTTGCCTCTTCCTAGTTTTCTGACGAGCTGATAGTCGTCTTGATTTCTGGGGAGAGAGAAAAAAGTTTGAGCATATATTCAGAAAAGTTGTGAGCACAAAGCTTCAGTATAAGTAAAGTCAGACTGATGTCTTGCTGTTCATTTTTATATTACCCATCAGAGTTGACGTGAAGCTGTCTTTTATGAGACTTACAAAATCAATATTGCAACACAAACCCATTTTCATCTTCCTAAGTTATTGTAAATACTTCACACAGCAGCTCCGCAACTAAACAGACAGCCTCTCTCCTACCTGCCGTAGCTCTCTTGAACAATCATGGTTGAGCTTTAAAACTGTGAACTGCTACTTGAAGTTTTAACTTATGCTAACAAGCCGAGTATGAACAGAAAGGAGAATCTGAAACCCTAATCAGGCGACAAGGCGAGAGTGTTTTTCTGAGGTATTTTTCCAATAAGACAGGCAGACAGGAAGAGCAGATGAATTCCTGAGAGCTCTGATAACACCGCAACCAACGCTCCGTCTGAGAGCAAGTTAAAAATCTCAGCAATGCTTCTGCATCTGCAACAGTGAGGAAGTAAACAACCTAACCTGTGCGTTTAAATATTAGCAACTTACAAGTAAACTTATTACTGACTTCACCAAGAAAGAGAGTCTGCTTGGCACAGCTCTCTGTTCTACTGCGGGTATTAATTAACGCAGGAAAATGTTCACCAGAAAACTGTTCTGTGGGTTAAGTCGCATAATGCCCGACACGCTGTCCTCCATTACTACTGTTTAGTAGTAAAGGAATTAGCAGCTAACAGTAGAACCAGAAAATGTTAATAAACGGAGGACACATAATAGTTAGAACCAATGGCAACCAAACCTACCTATTGTAGTTGTCCACTAATGAAGTTATGATGTAAAATTACTATTAAAAAAAGTTGCATTGGCCTCGGCCAGATCCATGTGCACACTTCAAGAAATAATCTATTTTAGACCAACACCCTTGTCCTTCTGTGTCAGCAGCAAAATTAAAGCATGCATATGTGCGTGCATTGAAAATAATAAATAAAAAAAATCCAAGGTTAATAATTTTAAAAAATAATATATAATGGACTTTATGGTGTCTTACTGTAGGATCACTTTTAAGCTACATACGGTTTTTCTATATGCGAGATAAAGTCCCTCCTACTTTTTGGCTATGTCCTAATTAAGACAATAACATTTTGGTTATGTTGTAATTGTTTATATTTTTTTCTCATTATTAGAACAAACACTTTGCCTTAAAAAAAAAAAAAAAAGAATAAAACTTGT
>NW_015115048.1:0-6533 GCF_001443285.1 Poecilia latipinna
CGTTTTTGCAAGGGGAAAAAAACTCCTCTGCCCCCGGTAGACTTCCAAACAAGCCCCCAAAAAAAAAAAAAAAAAAAAAAAAAAATCCACTAGAAACAAATAGCAGACAGGAACAACACCAGAAAAGCTATATGTGATAGTTGTCCAGATTTGTTTGAATTACACCTCACGTGCATGCTTCGCAGCGCGAACGTACGCAAAAAGGAGGCGAAGAATGGAGAATAATATAGTCACTCTGAGGACAAAATGTGGTGGCAGCGAAGCAGGGAGGGCGATGGAGGGGGATATAGCCCCGTTCATCTCCTCTCATTTTCTGCCCGCTACTACCCGGCAGAGTTTCTATGGCAACCCCTCAAAAAGCGGTGTGCGGTGAATTGTGGATTTGAGATGCGCCGTCTGATTGCGCTGTGTGGAGGAGATGGCTGGCTCTTTCGTCAGCCTTTCCCCGTGTAAGAGGAAATTGGTGAAGGGCTCCAATGAAACAGCACTCCATATGCTTTCTTTGATCTGCGTGCCAGGCTTCGGGCTCGACGTCATGTGTGTGTGTGTGTGTGTGCGTGTGTGTGTGTTGGGGTGCAGACAATGTGCAGAGCGGGCTCACCAACGCTTTACATTAGGAATCCGGTGCCCGCCTCCCCTCCTCACCAAGAGAAGCCGCTTGTCACTCTTGGCACCCACCAGACATCGCTCATATCTCCAAAAAAAAAAAAAAAAAGAATGAATTTGTCTGGCGGACCGTGTGGACTCATCAGCATGCTTTGACTTTCAGCTGATTGATTCGAAGCCACTGATGACGATTCACTTCTCTGAATTCAAACAGCAGCGTGCAGCGCAGTGCAGTGTGTCCTGAGTGTGAAATCATGACAAATGGCACAAATAGTTTCAGATCCCCGCAAGCTCTCCCCTCCCCTCCGCTCACCACCTCACTGCTTTTCTTTTCTTTCTTTTTTTTCTTTTCTTTCCCATGCAGGCAGGAACTTGTGCCCGTGACTGACACGCACTGATGCGGGGGTCTTTGTCACAAGACCTGCTCCTTTCTGTGCACGAGTAGGACATGTATGTTGTTCAGTGGGAGCTCCATCTCTCTTCTTCTGAGTGGCTGTATGATGCTTGTAAGCTGTGCCAGTCCCCATTAGCATCCCATTATAAACCAGCATGATCACTCGTCACTTAAAATGCCTGCCACAGCATGCTCTGTGTGTGTGTGTGTGTGTGCGGGTGTGTGTCTGTGAAAGTTTTTTTTTTTTCTTTTAAAGCACGTGCGTGAACGTGAAAAAGAATCACAGTCAAGTGATTGAGATGGCCTTGTTTCAGAAGGGGTTTAGAAAAAAAAAAAAGAAAGAAAGCGGTAGCAGAGCCTTGCAGTGGATGCAATTTCATTTAAATGTCTCTGCAAGTGTTTGGTTTGTTTGACCCAGATTTCTCACCTACCCCGCAATTGATAAATTGGATATCCGGAGGCAGCCTTGTGCAACTATTCAATGTAGTTTCTATGTAGCGAGCAGCGCCCTCTGCTGAGTTATACCCGTGTTGCACATGATTTGTTTTTCAAATCTACAGCGCTTTACAGCCATGTGAAAAATTTAACAGCCTGTTTTCCTAACATATGGGGACATATGGGTTCTAATGATTCATTTTAAAAACTGAGAAAATTTCAAGTAAAAATAATCAAGCAAGTAAGACTTAAAAAAAAAAAATAAAATAAAATTTTGGTGTGGAATAAATTAGGAACACTCCCACATTTAGTTCCATGAATGTAAAATAGCTAAAATCACGTCAAGAACACAAGATTATAACAGGAGGTCTTTAAAGGAGGTTTGTCTTTTTGAACCTGAGACATTTAGTTGATGTTATAGCTGTCTGGAAAAAAACCTCAAATTAGAAGCACGGAGGGGAAAATCTCATGGCTTGGGAATGCCTTATCTATCTAAACAGCTCTACATCACTTTCCCCATGGATTGTGCCATCTGTTGAAGGGTGCTTGCTGAACACGTGAGATCATCTGTCAAAATGAAAAAAAGCTATTGCACTCTGTAGTGAGAAATCAGATAAAAAGGCCTTCAACAGTGCTTTGCGCATGCAGCTTGATTTGAACGTTTTTACCAATAGATCTTCCTGCTTTGTTTATTTTACCATGAGATTGTAGGTTCTTTGAAGGCCAGTATTGGTACCATTATTTCGGTGTGACTTCACAGAGCTCTGCTCGTCTCCTGTCACGGTCCGAAAACCTCTGCATGCACCCACAGTCAAATTCTTTCAAACTCACTCAGGTCTGGAGGAATGTTGAGTGTCTCTAGCCCTTCTCCCTGGAGATTAGAGCTCCCCATGCATGGCCTCTCTCCTCTCCTCAAACTCATTCCATAGTGTGCCCCCTAAGAGCTGCTGCATTTTTATCTGAGCCCGGTGATTGTGACAGATTGGGCCAATGATGCACGCACACACACACACACACACACACACACATCAGTACACATTTGTGTACACACATGTTCAAGGCTCTATCAGAGGGGAGGTTGCTTTGCCTAGGGAGGGACAGACAGTGCCAGGCTTGGGGTATAAAACCCTCCCAGGATGAAACCAGAGTCCTCCCCTAAGCTGGACTCTTTCTCAGTCCTTTGTGCTAGGACACTGTCAGGACCGGCAGCAGACGAGCCGCCAGCATGAATGACATCTACAAAGCAGCGGTATGTTCTCTCACTCAGCTCATATGCTTTACGCTGTGTGTACAGTCAGCTCCTTCTGATGAGGCACTTTGGTTTTGCTGGATAGTCCCCAAAACTCAGTGAGAGCTAATCTGGGAGGAGAAGGATTTTGTTTGCACATCACCACTCTTACCATTGATTTGTAGAGAGAATTTGGTGGATTCTGTTGAAGGCTTGGAGAGTTTTGTGATTGTTTAATTAGCTGGGAAGAGTCCCATATCTTTTTGACTAACTGCTGGTATTTGAGTCCTGCCAGTGTCTGTTCAGTGTGTCCCTTCCATCACCAGCTGGTATCAAACATGTCGGTGGATCTTTGACCATATTAGAAGAGGTGGGAGCGGACATGTCCCTGGTCATCACTCTGCTGCTTCATTCTTGACTTCAAATGGACCAGTCCTGCCTCCCAGGGCTAATTTTGGCAAGTTGCTCAAACGATTCTGCTCCTGTAGTGCTCTGGTCCCATGGAAGGCCTTCAGGTTTAGATAAACTCCTCCTCCACTGGATTCCAGCATTATCTGTGATCCTGAAAGCTGTGCTGTTGTGTGTGTCCCCTCTCCCCCCCGTCCTGCTGGACAGTGGACCCGGTCGTCCTGTTCCCTCACATCCCAGCTGAGCAGGACATCTAAGACAGGAAAGGCTCCCAAGAATGTACATAACATGTTTGTTTGGATACATCGTTTCATATATCATCACTTGAGGGACTGTGTTTGTTTACAAGAGAGCAACTGAATGTATGGCTGTTTAATTTACTGCAGACGACAGATGATAACTCTTATGCAAGCAGCTGTCTCCCTCTTTCGCTGTAGCTTTTGCAGGATTACTACCCCATTGTTATGGGTGGTAGCCAGTGCTATGCTAATTTAACACACTCTGTGTCGGGTTCCTTTATCTGTGGATCCCGATCATGCTGTCTATTTTTAGCTCCCCATCATTGTGGGTGCCACACATGAAACATACAGTATGTATTTTAATTGCAGACGCATCAATGAAAAATTTTCCAGCGTATTTCCAATCTAAAGTTTTTGACTGGAAGGAAGATCAAACTTTTACTTTAGCATTGTTAGCATTGATCAGAGCTGATTGGACGTGTAATCATTCAATCGCCATCTTATTTCTTGGCACATCATTGGTTTAGCCGGTGGCGGTTAAGTCAGAGGAATACCACTTCTGACTGAAAAGTTATCAGAACAAACATGAATAAAGTAAAGGGACATTTGTTAAAGATTTCAGGTCCAGATACCAGAAGTAAAAACGTTCACAGTGAAATTAAATTAATATGAGACAGTGCAGAAAGGGGAAGACCCCCACAGATTTTGTTCAGGTTGTGTAAACGGTTCATTCTTTTAATCGTTTCATCGTTTACAGGTTGAACAGCTGACAGATGAACAGAAAAATGGTGCGTAATTTTTATTTTAAATTTTATGAATTTTATGGGAACATTTTCACGTCATGTCCCTGCTTGCTAAAGAAAAGCACAGTAAGATGGAGAGTTAGATGCATCTGATGCAACCAAATATATCTTTTAAATCTTTTTTCCCCTTTACTGTTGGGGTGTTGCAGAGTTCAAGGCCGCCTTCGACATCTTTGTGCAAGATGCAGAGGATGGCTGCATCAGCACCAAGGAGCTGGGGAAGGTCATGAGGATGCTCGGTCAGAACCCCACGCCAGAGGAGCTGCAGGAGATGATAGACGAGGTGGATGAAGATGGTAAATCGAAACAGGAAACTGAATGGTTGACCTCTTCTTGCCCATAGTTCAGCGACCTGGTCTGTCTTGTGCAAACGGAGCATCAGCCAGACCCTCAATGCTTAATGTCAAATGAAAGTCAGCGGTCGTAAAGACATCAGGATGTGTCAGACTGGATTAAAGGGGAAATGTGTATCAAATGATGCACAAGTCGTCTTGAATTTTCCATGTGATGTGATGATCAAAGACAGAAAATAACGTTTTGGATTTACCTCAGAAAGGTTTAACATGTGATGTACATTTTTGGCATGCTCTCAGATAAAGAATAAGAATGACATTTAAATGTCGCAACAGTTTCTGCTCGTCATTGTGAACTACAGGTATCTTCTTGTGTCAGAAATATGAATAATCGTAAATAAAAAAAGGGTTGCATATTAAGTAATTTGTGCATTGTTTAAATTATCTGAAATTCCTCTCTGAGAAGGTGCTTTGAAATGTGTGTGTGTGTGTGTGTGTGCAGGGAGCGGCACAGTGGACTTTGATGAGTTCCTGGTCATGATGGTGAGATGCATGAAGGACGACAGCAAAGGGAAGACAGAAGAAGAGCTCGCTGAGCTCTTCAGGATGTTTGACAAGTATGTTTTTATTCTTAAACCCTACTACTATCAATGAAATATTAATCCCGTAAAAGCAGCTAGCTCATCTTTGGGGTAACTGACAAACAGACGAGTCAAATTATATTTAACAAGTGGATGCTTTCACCTCAGAACCACCGCAGCCTAGTTATTAAATTGCACTTTAGTGTGGTTCCAGCAAAGTATGCTCCCCATGTGCAAATTATGAGCTCTGACAAAATGCCAGGAAGCTCTGCAGAGAACTGCATGTAGTTCGTTCCTTAATCGCTTTTGACAGTTCTGAGTATTCCTAACACCCCCTAGCATGTATGCCAGACACCTCGTCTCAGCATCAAAGAACAAACTCCCCATTCCTTACTCCCGTCATGGTTTCGCAGAAATTTGTAAAGCCCAAGATATGAATTTTCACATGACTTTCCCCTAATGCCGCCCTTGAAGCTCTGTGTGAAATTTATGAGAGCACAACACAAATTGCACTGCTTTGACTGCACAGAAATGCAGACGGTTACATCGACCTGGATGAGCTGAAAATGATGCTGGAGTCCACAGGAGAAGCGATCACTGAGGATGATATTGAAGAGCTGATGAAAGACGGGGACAAGAACAACGATGGCAAAATTGACTATGATGGTAAGGGGGTTTGAACTCCGGAGAAAAAAGAAGCGTAACAACTGAAAAGCCTCTAAAGGTTTCTAAAAGTCTTTGTCTTGACAGCAATAATGTGTCCTGTAATTGTCTCGTGTTGTGTTTGGTTCAGATCCTGCTTAGCAGACCGGTTCTACGTTGTGTTAATTGGCAATTATACATCTAAATGAGCAAAGACCATATGTGGAGTTTCTCAAGGCTTCATTTTCAGGCTGCATTAATTCAACATTACATGGTCTCTTTAGCTTTAATTATGGAGAACTAGAAGATCTCCTGCAATATCTATCCATCCTGGAGATGTACCATTTTATATCTCTATGTCATCTCTTGGTTATAGTCACTGAGGATATCTGGGAGTGAACTAGTCAGAATTTTCTTTAATTTCATGCAAAACATATTCAGAATATATGGTTAGAGAATGTCTTCATTGCCCTTGAACTATCTTGTTTATGGACATTGATTTATAAAATATCTTTCCTTGATTTGCTGTTTCATACCAGTTTGGCAGAAGTTAAGTGGCTTTCTGAACATGGCTTTCTTATTTTACAGAATTCTTGGAGTTCATGAAAGGAGTGGAGTAACCTTGAACTGGAGAGGATACAAGTTATTTTGAGTGTCACTGTGACTCCACAGTCATCTGTGGAAAACTGGATTTGGCTGCAGTTGATGGAAAACAACGGGTCAGCATTGCAAACACTGTATCTGATTTTTTTCTCTTTTTTTTTTTTTGTCTTTTGTATTTTCTACCATATCTTCCATTGTTGAAGACACAATTTTTGACTTTCAGTACATTGAATCTGTGTCAACTTGTCTAGATCACTTAAAATGTTTGCTGAGACCAAATATTATTTCCCCTACAGCTGAT
>NW_015115048.1:11237-24855 GCF_001443285.1 Poecilia latipinna
ACTGTACTTAAGTACAGTAACGAAGTACTTGTACTTCGTTACTTCCCACCACTGCAGCTGATTTATGTTGGGTTTTTGTATTATGCTTCCAGGTAAACATAATTTTTCAAAGGCTGCAGTCCAGTTCCTAATAAGATGCTGAAGATGTAAATAAACGCAAAATAAACTCGTGTTTGAATAAATCATTTTATCCAGGAAATGCGCCGGATCCAGTGAGTGTGCACGTCATGATGTACAGTTTCTCTGTGTCTAAAGTCCCATCAGGATATTTCATTGTGTCCAGGTGTTTCAGGTTTGACTGTTGCACTTGTAAGGTGCACTCATGTAATAAACAAAATCCGATCAACCATAAGACTCCTCTCTCAGTGCAGTGATTTTGCCTGATATTACATTTCTCATTTCTTATCACTGGCATTAAACTTTTTTTTTTTTCTAGAAATTAATTTCCTTCTGCTTCCTTTTGATCCATCTGTGTAATTTCTACTCTGTATTGGATCTTGTCTTTGAGCATGTGAAATATTCTCATGGTTGTATCCAGTTACACAGCCTGTTGACACAGGAGCTATTTATGTCTAATCATGTTAGTGCCCATGTCAGAGGATCAGCGCCACCAGTTGACAGTCAGATTCCTTTGTCCTTAAAAAGACATCTGTTGACTACAGAGAGATAACAAGGCTGCTATTAGCACAGCTTTAAGTTTGGCAGAAATGTTAGCACTTCTAAAGTATCTGAACAGTCAGAACAAAGTGACGAATCTCAATGTCTGCAAGACTTTTACTTGTTTCGGAAAAAAAATCTACATATTTTTCTAGGCTTTTCTTAAGTGGCACACTTGGGGGTGTTTGCAAAATCCTTTTTAATGAAAAACTAAAACATCCTTGTAACATACTGATAACTGTGTTGTGTAAGCCATCAATCTGACTCACTCTTTATACAAAATCAGGAACCCAGCCATGCAGTTATAATAACGTCCACTTGATGTCAGCAGGACAACATAGAGCCATGTTTTGTTTTGTTTTGTTTTTGTTTCGTTTTTTTGCTTGTATTCCAGTAAGCCTAGGAAAACAGATTGCTTTGCACAATTACACTTCTCCAAATATAAATAAATGAATAACACCAAACTGATTTAACACAAGAATACTTCCAGCTGGCTTGAAAATGAAACTGTCAACCCATCTATTACAAGAGGCACAAGTAATGTCCAGTGCAATAAACAGCTGGAGAAAAATAAAAGCATTTGAACATTATAATATTTTTATTAAAAAATTCTTATTCAGAATCATTTAACAATTCCAAATGACGTGACTTAATTTTATTTTGTTGGACTTATCTTTTTATTTATTTTTTTCTCTATTGTAAAAAAGCACCTTCTCGAGGATTTTTGTATAAACTGTGTGTGAGCAGCTGACGTCAGTGGCCTGACTGATGACAACCTCCGAAAGATCCTCCTATCTCTCTTTTTCTTTTCCTGCTTCCCTGAAGGTGTTAGTTTGGTGGCTTCAGGGGATCAAAAAACATAAACCTGCTCTGAACTACAATCCCACTGATTTTTTTTTTCTTATACACTGTGACTCATTTACATTACTCTCAGTAATGCATGAAAAGTCTTTTTTTTTCTTTTTACTAAACCAAATAGTAAGATAAGGCACAAAATGTCCAACGAGGAAGCTGATGTGCTCGATATCCTCACTCAGATTAAACCACCCTGCTGGCTGAGTTCATTATAGGCTCTGCAGACAGGAACAGGATGAGCCACGCACTCAGCACCATCAATGAGAGGCTGGGCAGCGGCAGAGTAGAGTGTGAATGAATTTGGGGTGTGGTGCACTATAGCTGCAAGTTGGGTGGAGAAGTGAACCTGTTACGTAAGACCCACTTGGTGACTCATGCCTGCTGTTAATAACACACTGCAGATATGAGGCACCTCTGAAAGTGTAGCACTTGCCCTAAAAGAAAGAGGACGTGCACGACGCAGGCTGCAGTAAGCCACCAGCATTATATAACCTCATTCAGCTTAATTCTGCTAAATGGCATAATCCATTGACAGGGAGTGAGTCAAGCAGAGGTGTAACTTTTTATAGTAAGAGTAAGATTGCTGAACCGGTTTTCATAAATGATTTATTCAAACCACTGGATCCAGTAAAAGTGTGTTACTAAGCCATGCCAGGAGCAGGGTGTTTCACAACCTTTTTCCCCACCCGATTCCTTATGATTTATTGATGTGTAAAATCCCGGGAAGAGGGAGGAATACCCCCCACATGACATTGAATTTAGAAGGCGCCGACTACTTTCAGATGCCCACACATGCAGATCTCTCAGCCGAAGGTGGTAGACACTTTGGTTTAGAGGATTCCTGTTTATTTCTACTTAACATCAGTCAGCCGTGGACCTGGTAAAAAAAAAAAAAAGAAGAAAAAATCTCTTCTTTCTCAGCCTTCCACATGGAGTTAAATACAAAAAATAGGCTCCAAAATTTCCTGTTTGATTTTTCTTTGAAGTCTATTTATGGAGATTTTGTTTTTCTTATGTAGTTAACAGTGACAGAAAAGTGTTGTTCGGACTACGTCTAAGATATTCAGTTTGTAATACATTTGAAACATTGTCTTATTTTTATAAACATGTTTTCAAAGACAGTAGAATATTGACAGATTTTTTTTTTCACCGAGGCAGACGTGTTTACAAGGATACAACGCATTACTTCCTTGTATGGCATCATAGGAAAATAAAAAACAAAAAGTACATTTAAAAAAATCAAATTGATAATCCTCGGTTACAATAACCAGATTCTTAAAGATGCCACATCTATCCGTTCAAACCGTGCACGCATAAACCGCCGTGATGTGGTGATTCAAGAAGAACACGGACTCTGTTTTCTGAAGACGAATGTGCCAGAACGAAAGCAAAAGGCCTCGCAAAGATGGCGCCCGAAGCTGGAAAGAGAACTTCATTATCCGCAATGAAACAAGTCCTGATTGGTTACTCTAAATTCCCCTCAGGGATGAATGTGCGTGCACGGTTGTTTGTCCTATCTCTGTGTTGCCTCGTAATAAACTGCTGATCTTTTCATGATGTACCCTGGCCTGCCTCTTGCCCAAAAACTAATGGAGACAAAAGGATAGAAGACTTAAGGTCACTCGCCTTGCTCTGTACCCAGCTCTGCATTGTGACTGTTGTCACTTGACGATAAGAGCAGAAAAGCTGTCTCTAAGCAAAAGTGGCTTAAAATTTGAACCATTTCCACCAGTTCTGTAGAAAGGAATGAGTCATAATTCCACCAAACAGAATTAATTTTGGTCAGACAGTGAGTAACAAAAAGTTAGGTCTTCTTATGTAATTTACGTAAATGCGTGGTTTGAACCCTAATTATGTATTCTTGGATGGTTGTCTGCTTAAGTAGAACCAAATGTAGGTTGTTTTTCTTGCCATAAATACACAATGAGGAAGTGGAACACTTCTGACTGAGAAAGAGTGGAAGCACTGCGGATCAAGCTGGAACAGACAGAATATTGTATCATGACGCTCCATCCCACTTCTGGTGCTGAAAACACTGAAGTACTGTCTCTGGACTGCCCCGCCATAATGGCCCATAGAGAAGTAAGACCACAATACACAGAAATCCCAAATTCCACTGAAAGCTATTCATTGATTCCCATGAATAACAGTAATTGTTTTCTTTTAATGCAGCTCCAGAGGGTTTATCTATTTTTACCAGCATTTAAAGGGAAACTTGAAGTTGTGCATATGAAATGATAGAGGAAGAACACGCAGCAATTTGAAAAGTGAAAATACTCACCTTTTAAGACTGAGCAAATGTTTAAACTTTTTTTGGAACAGTAACTAAAACGTCGTCTTTCTGTACCTTGAACTTAAAGAACCATCGACGGATTTTGAAACGTCATTCCAAGAAGTGTTGCTGTATATCACTGTAATAAATTACCATATTAATGCCACTATTTCCTTCTTATTCATTTAGGTCTTAGACAATCAACACACATCTGCTTTACTAAAATGGTATGTTTTCTTGTCCTTCCTATTTTGAAGAATGTGTCTGTGTGTAAAAAACACCCAGTTATTTTTTATTGTTTGTTTGTTTTTTTTTGTTTGCAAGCCTTCATTTTTCTTCATGTGGCAGATAATAAAATATTTATTTATTTGAAGTCTTTTTTTACAACTTTGCCAGATATAAAGATATATAAAAGAGCTAAATGTTGATGTTTAACAGAGTGTCTGTTTCTCGTGGCCTAAAATGATTCCACTAGAGATCAAGACAATTGAAGGCAGAAAAAAAATAAAAAAAAATAAAAAAAACTCCAATCCCTTCTGAATCAATACTTAATACATTTACAGCTGCAATTCTTTTGGTCCATGTCTGTGCTGAAATCTTTGCTCACAGTTTTAATGGTATTATTTGAATGGTATTTGACCGGGCCATTCCCATGTGTGGACATTTATGTGTATAAAACATTTGATTGTTGCTCAGGTTGCATGTCTGGGGTTTGATGTCCGTGCTTAAATGATGAACATGCACATCGGTCTCATGTCGTTTGCAGCTTCCCTGTTTCTTCTGAAACACCCTAGAACATCCTCATATCATGATGCTGTCACCATCATGTTTCACCATCATGTTTCACCATCATGTTTCAGAGGGGACGGATTGTTCAAAAATGATATGCAATGTTAAAGCTTCACGTGTCAGAGAAATTCTGTGTTGATCTCAAATGATCAGAGCATCTTCCCCTACAGGGCTTGAGGAAAACTGCAAATGGGATTTCTTATGTCTTTCCTTCAGTTTCTGTCTGCCATTAGGGTCAGTATAGTGGATGGACTTCCAGTAGTTCTCCTTCCAGGGCTGCTTCTCTAGTGGCCACTTCTGTGATAAATGTTTTCGTGCACAGCGTGTCAATTTAGATGCCCAGTCTTAGTAGGTGTGTAGTTGCGCAACACATTTTCCACATACTCTTGCGGAAGTGGCAAAAGACTGAGAAGTGAACATCTAGATGAGATGTTGAAAGCTTGGGATATTGTTCTGTAACTTCATCCTGTCCCCAACCTGTCTGCTGTGTCCTTGGTTTCCATTGTGTTTTCTCTTTAAAGTTCTCTAATGAACCAATTAGGTCACTGGTATCTTTTTAGGGTAATCACTTCTACTGGATCTAATTTAGGTAAATCAGACTAAACAGGCCTGAATACAGACCGTACATTTCAGTCAGATCTTGAGTAGTTTTGGGGTTTTCATTTATTGATTCGTTTCATTATTATTCTGTGGTCCTTAGTCTCTTTCTTTCATTAGATCAGCCTTGTTTCTGTTTTACCTTAGTTCAAGTTTTCATAGTGATTTTAATTTAAGTTTTTTTCTTCCTTATTTTGATTTTCTTTGTTACTCTTAGATTCATTTTCTCAGTTTCCTTTATTGCTCTCCTTTGCCCCTCGCTGCCCCTCTCCCCTCAGTCTGCCTTCTGCTCTCTCCCCTCACACCTGCAAACCTCTGGTCTTTTCTTCCAGCATTCGTCCTCACGGTATTTAAACACTTCTCCTGCTCTCACTCCTCAATGGTTCCTCCTGTTATTTTCCCGGCAGTATCCTGCCATCTTTTCCCCTGTCTTTGTATTTTTTTGTTCAGCTCTGGCTCCTTGAGGTTTCTTTTCAGTTGTTTTCTTTTTTTTTTCTGTTAATTAGTTTTATTAAAACTACAAAATCTACTCAGTGCCTCTGTCTACTGTATTTGGGTCCATCATCACACTCATCATGACAATTTCAGATGTTTATAAGTAAAACATTCCTTTCCATATCACAGTTTGATTATTTTATGTTGGTTCATCGCATTAAATCCCAACAAAATCCATCAAGGTTTGACAGAAAACGTAAAAAGGTTGAAGATTTTATTCTTTGTTGTGTAATATAGACGTCTCAGGCCAATTCAAAGTATTTTTCAAACGTAGAGACATTCTCTTTAACTTACTGAAAGATTTCTGACAGGAAGCAGCATATGGCCATGGGTGAATGGCATACCAGACTGTAAGGCAGTTCCCAGCAGCGCCTCCTCCTCTATCATTTTATTTTTATTTTTTTAATGTGACCACATGACAGACAGATGACCTTTAATTTGTGTTGGGCCTCAGAGGACACAAAGAAGGTTCCCTTTTCATTTACTTAGCCAAAGATTAAACTGCAAACAAACATCACTTTGTGCTTGGCCGGAGCACTCTACCGTACTTCGCCGCATGGTGAAATTGGCCACGAAACTAGAGACTTCTGGTGCAAACAGATGGCTGCCTCAGTCTGCCACAAGGATGTGCCATGTGGCTCTGCTTTACACATGACCCACTATTTGGGTTGCCAAAACTCACACTCACTCCGGTGCCTGAGAGAACATGCATGTCTTTCAGAGAGGGCTGAGGAGTCACAAGAGCTCTGTTTTAAACAGATAGTTTATCTGTCGGAGGTTGTAGCGGCGATAAGAAACTTCCTGTTAGTTGGCTTAAAGGTCCACCAGCTATTCTCCTTCATGACAACGCAGCAAACATGAGGATTAGACTGAAATAACTCGCAGTTAGCTTGGTCTTTTCACAGAGAGCGAGAACACAAACAGTCAGGCCTCACCGAATGTCTAAATGACTCACTCATCTATATGTATGTAAGAGAGCCGGTCTGACTGCTTATTTTTTGCTTTACAAAGGCTTATTTCCTTATGTACATGGGGAAGTAGGAAGCAAATATGTTAAATGTAATTCAAGAGTTCTGGGAAAGGACTGGCAATCCCCGTAAAATGGGAGATGAAATCCTTGGCATGTTCACGCATACCGTTCCACCGCAGTCACTCATCCCACTATAAGGCCCGACTAAAGACTATTTCTAGGATTTCTATAAAGGTCTTTATAAAATGACAATTGTATCATTATGGCTTTTGTATGTACACTACACAGTACTGAGAAAAAGTGTTCCTTCAGTGAGTTCTTCACTTTTTGCTTTTTCTTCACACTTAATGTTTAATGACTTTTATTGTCAGGCAAACATAATCTGGCTGAATGGAAAATATGATTTTGACAATAGGACTTTATTTATAAAGGAAAATATATATACATTTAAATCAGAATGTCCTTATGTGAAAAGCAATTGCCTTCAAATCCTGATATCTGGGTGTACCAACCTTGGCAACAACAACTGCCATCAAGAAGGCAACACGTCTTTTACATTGTTGTGGGGGAGATTTTGGGAGCGTCTTTGAGCATGAATGGCATGCTAAAAGCCACCCCACACTAGCTTCTAGTACAGACTTTGACTAGACTACTCTGGTACTGTATTCTTCGGGTTGAATTTCAACTGATGACTCTGAAATGAAAAGTCATTCTGCCACCACCATGTTTGACTTCAAGTATGATGTTGCGTTTCTGAAATGTTATTTTCTTGTAAGATGTAACAGGGCACACCCTTTTCAAGAAGTTTCGCTTTTGCCTTATCAGTCCACTGAATGTTTTACAAAAAGTCTTGGAGCTCATTAAGATGTTTTTAAGGCAACTATGGGATGCACTTTTTTTTTTTTTTTTTTTTTGGAACTCTCTTTACGGATACCACTTTTACAAAGCCTCTTTCTTATCGTTGGATCCCGAACACTCACCATAACGAAGGCAACCAAGACATGACACACTCATAGTTTGAGCATAGCTTGCATTTTTGTGACTTCCTGGATGAGTCATTGATGCGCTCTTGAAATTATTTTTAGAAAGATGGCTGCTCCTATGAAGAAAAAAATGTTTCTTTGAACCTGCAGCTAATTTTATTGGTTTTGCTCAAGTTATAATTATGATTTCAGAATTATAGCTTGAGCAAAACCAATACAATTAGCTGTCACAAATTAGAGTATTTTATAAAGTTCATTCAAAGAAACATGTCAGTGTGTAAAATCCTAGTAAGTACCTCTCTAAAACTCATATGATTAACTTTTCTTTTTCATGAAACTTGGCACAGTAAAAGGTCAGACTGTGTACTGTTGTTTACTACATGTTTTGGATTTCATCTGCATGCTTTGAAAGGAATCTTAATATATTGAACTGTTTTTTTAGGCGGAAATAGATTTATTTTTTCTTAATTTCTACTGTGCATCATATTAATTTACTTTCCTCAGTAACAGGCAGGGTGGTTTTTAGAGCTGCAACATATTCTGTAGGGTCTTGCCTTTGTTTTGATACCAAAACAATTAAAATAAACTCTGTAGTTCTTGAGATACATTCAATTCATTTTGGGCATGTTATTCAGCCATATTTCTCAAAAACAGGCCATGAGTCGGAGAGGTTAATTCATAATTTCTTGAGGATGTAAATTAATTTTGAACTTAGTAGCTATTTTAAATGACATTATTTCAAAATTGCATTTAAGATTTTTTCAGGCTATCATCATACCACATTAACATTTGTCTGAATATCTAAAACATTCAAGTGACAAAAGAGCAAATATATATATATATATATTTATATATATATATATATATATATATGTATATATATATATATATATATATATATATATATATATATATATATATATATATATATATATATATATATATCCAGCAGTTCTATCTTAAAGCCGAAACGATGGTGCAGCCATTTAGTGATTAGACCAACTGCGCGGCTCGGATGAGAACGCTGCAGCCATGATGTCATCCCATCCTGAGCACCATGATGTCAGAGACAGCATGCAGCCAAACACTGAGATTAGGATTATTCTCTGCGGGCCTGAACATCTGCTGTACACAAGTGGAGTGAGACAACTGGGACCAGAAATCCCTGAAGTAAGTTGTGTGCAGTCATTCACACGAGAACAGCTTTTTGCAGCAGCACTGCCAAACATAGAGACGATAATAAAGGCCCACTGTTTAGATGTTACATTTGTTTAAGGCATTGTTTTATCAGCATCACAATGTAGATTGGTGCACGCTAAATATAAAGTCTTGGGCTGAATTCAAAAGAATCCCTCCCTGTTATTGTGCAGCAGAAGCACAGCAGCTGTGAAAGTGTCAGTCATACACTATGTTAACTATGTTCTTATAACCACAGCAGGTGTGAACCAGTGCCAACTGACTTCTGCTCTGCACCACACACACACACACACACACACACACCCACACGCACGCACATGCGCACACACAAACAAATACACACATTATAAACAGGCCTAAAACACACACATGCACCCTCCAGCCCCCACAGCAAACTAAAATCCACTCATATGCACATCTGCTTCCCCAGCAGTGACTGCTGAGTAAACATAACATTAGCCTCTGCTTCCCTTCTCAAGAGATCATAAGAGGACAAAAATGGCCCTGCGATTGTGTTACTAAAACCAAGGCCTACTCGGATAGATGAGATCACAATTCACTGCCTTGATCATCTCATTAATTTTGTTTGAGGGATTGACCTAAAACGTTTAATCACCCTTCTCAATAAGCTGTACTTCATTATTTTATGAGCAGAGTAACATTGTTTTTTTGTGTGTGTGTTTTTATGGAGCAACTTAAGTGTGGGACCTCACACAGATCTTTAGAGCTGCCAAAAGAACACAGTTAAATTATAATTACAGGCTGCAAAACAGCTTTAACTCACAGGTCAGACATTCAGGAGGAAAAAAAAAACAAAAAACGTCTGACATAAAAAGGAGGCAAATGTCTGCAGCCACACACGGAAACCTAATTTGCATTAAATCAAAAGGCCCTGCACAGCGACAGCCATAAAAGCTGGTATTTAAAGGTGTGCAGTAACATAAATCATTCTGTACTGTTGTACAACACCGCTGTTGTACCACAGATGTATAGTGTCGGCTCCAGATAAGGACTCTATGATTACTGGTTATCTTCCATCATCCACAGACACCACAGCTCACCATTTCCTTACCGTGGGTGTCTTTTCAGCCTTAATCACAGCTTTGCCCAGCAGGTATGTGGCTTGCCAGGTTCAGTCATGTTCGAAAAGCCATCAATCAACACTTAGGTTTTTTTTTTTTTTTTCCCCGACCACAGAGAGGTGCTGCCAGACAAGTCTCTTCAAGCAGCCCTGGAAGGTGAAGGTGAACAGTTTTTGAGGAGTATCAGAGCCTGTCATAAGATGGACAGTCATCAAAATATGAGATGCTGAATGGATCCATCTCAAAGTTTAACTCAATGCCGTTTCCTTCTCTGTTGGAAAGCTTGGCCTCCGTTGGTAGCTGTTCCCTAAATCCCGATACCCTTATATAAAAAAAAACAAAAAACAGTATGATAAATTGCTCTCCGACTTCACCTTAGTAAATATACAGCACATTTGTTTGTCATTTCATTTCGGGATAAAACTAGCCTTTCTTTGAAGGCTTCAGAGGTGTGCTAGCGAACACACGGCATCATAAAGAGCAATAAAAACAAGTAGATCAGCGATGATGTTGTAAACCGACCTGAACCAGGGTTAGGACATAAAACAACACCTCACAGAGATCCATTCAGGCAACTAAGCTTGAGCTACGCCGTTTGAGACTGTTTGGCCAAAACAATTAGTCTCAGGATGAGCCAGGCTGCTAGAAAACACAAAAGCAAAACACTTGCAACAGTAATTGCAGAAAAAGGTTGGTCTGCAAAATATGAACTCACTGACACCACATTTCATCACCTCATTTCGAATTAGCTCGCTGAATGTTTTGCGGTCGAGCGCCAGGTATGCAGGTTGTGGATCCAAATAGCTGATAATCCTGAGATTACGATCAAACACAGAGGAGAAGCTTCAGCTACAACTCACACACATTTAAGCGCTAAGGTACTGAGCTAAACTCTGTTGTAAAAGACTTTCTGTGGAAATTTGCCAAAGTCATCCACTTGAAGACATTGCTGTTTTATTACTGTGAAAAGGGAGGCCAGTGAGTTTCAGTGTCTTTGCTTAAGCTACATTTGGAAATGACTCATAGGATGTCCAAATAAGCTATATTTTAGCTTATTTTATAGCATATAAAAATCTAATTTTTAGGTATGGGCCCACAAACATTTAGAAAAAAAAAAAAGGAAATAATCAGTTTCATGTCAGTTCAGCTACGATGACGGGAAAACAAACTGTCCATAGACAAGAGGCACATCTCACTTCTGCCCTCAATAGTATGTGGGAACTTTGAATGCCTATAGTTTGGTCAAGATTAGCTTCATTTAAGCAAATGGAAAAAGTAAAAAATAAAAATAAAAAAAATGACTTTTTTTTAGTCAATAGGCCCAATCAATGAACAATGATGTGGAAGGTCAGGCTGGTTGATGGACTCAAACCATATTTTAAACATTTTTAGACATGAGTCTTTATTTTTGAAATCTTTTCACCTCTTACTTTTCAGTTATTTTTTCCCCCCACATTATTCATAGGAAAGATTATGTCTACATTGACATGATAGTTGCTGGAGATTTATTCATTTCAGCAAATTACAGAGAATCTTTCATCTGATCTGCTGCTTCTGTAGCTCACCTGCTCCAACATTCGACATGTTGCGTGTTCATTCTGCACACTTTGCTGTAAACATGTGGTTATTTTAGCGACTGCCGCCTTTCTGTCACCATAATCCAGTCTGCCAGTGCTCCTCACATACGGCGCTTTCATCGTGAAGGAAAAATAAAAGTAGCTCACTGGATCTTTCTCTAGTTCTAAGAACATTCTCCATAAACCCGGAAGGCAGTGTGTGAAAGTCTCAGAAGCACCTCGGCTGAGACGTTGTCATCACGTCACCTAAACTCTCTTCCCCCCCTTATGATGTTTCCTTGGAACTTCACAAAGTGTACCTAATAAAGTGGCCACCGAGTGTTTTCACGTACCTCGTTCGAAATTTAGTCTTGTCGAGAAAAGCACGCCTAATTTATTATCACTTTCAATTGCTGTTTAAAAGGCAGCATGTGTGCAAATACGTCATTTGTTCTTTCTTGTAGAAGAGGACAGGATATTGCACTTTTGTCAGTTAAACACGAAACCACAATCTGCAATAAAGTCACAACGCCAGACGAGAAAACTCTTGGTGCTTTCTGCAGAAGAGAGCTTTCAGAGTAACTGCTGTATCATCTTCCTCTTTTCTTTAAGTGGAGTTTGATTGATGGCTGGAGGGCGTGTCGGCGATGTGCTGCTGACAGATCTGGCCTTGTAACTTGCCTTTGTGTCAGAGACCTCAGTGGAGACAGGAAGCCAGAGAAAGTAAAAAAAAAAAAAAAAAAAAAAACATTTGACCACAACTACATCTCCGAGCCTGGACAGCTTGCAATGTCTCAGACAGCTCTCTTTGGTTATGACTCAACCACACCCCCACTTTGTTTTGTTCTATTAGCGACTAAAAGCTTAGATTAAAAAAAGGCAAAGAAGCTACTTTCAAGTAAAAATATACAGTATATTTGCTGTAAAACCGTGTACAGAATGCCTTTTAGCTCAATATATGGTATACATAAGAGTTCCAACAAGGGTCACTTCCACATCCTTCATGATTTACAGAAAACGTCTCCCGTAACAACCACGGTTTATGTACATCGTTACAAACATATGAAACAAAACAGCCCTTGGGTGCGTTTTAAGAGGCCAAGATGACGCGCAACCGACTCGTATAAAAATCCCTGAAAAATGTCTCTTTGTTGAGGTAAGAACGCTCCGGTCAATCTCGCTTCCTCTCATTTTCCTTTCACGCATTAAATTCATTCACCTGTTCAAATACAAGAAATGACAAAGAGAGAGAGGGAGACAGAGACAGAGAGGGAGATGAAAGCTATTTACACACGGGAACTCCTATGAGAAAACGTAGCTGCAGGCTGAAAAGTGTCAGAGGAAAACACAAAATAAGGTGGGTTTCCAGTTGTTTGTACCCTTCTTACTTGCATAGCTGCTCCTTTTTAACTGTGGGGAAAACCAGTCTTTCATTACACCTCAACATGGTAACAGTTCAGTTTTAATATATTGTTTTGCCAGATGCTAGAGAAGTCTTCTGCAAAAACTCAAGCAGCAGGAAAACTGTAGCTGCCTCCATATAGTAGCTTTTTTCCCCCTCAGCTAGAATAATAACACATCTTATATTGGACCCCAGAAAACATTCGGATTGGCCACAGATTTTTTTTTTTTTTTTTTTTTTTCAAGGCATTATTCACAAGTAGACATGGGCCGGTATCAAACTATACCACGCTTTTAGACATTTACAGTTTAAAGCCCCACTTACATTTCACACCGTTCTGTCGTTAGTTAATTTAGAAGCCAGTTCCGATTATTCGAAGCAGAACAAAAGAAAGCGGTTTAAAAATATTTGAGAGTTAAAAGGGTTCTGTAAACTCTTATTAACACAGCTGCTTTTGTTAGGCTGCATGTCAGTTAGGAGTTGATTGCTGGTTCCAACAGCCACACTAATCAACAGTCTAATAGTTTCTTTAAATTCCAGTGTTACAGCAAGAAGAAAGTTATTTAGCACAAGTTCTTGTAACTGGGTTCCTATACAGTCTTGAACTGACTACGAAAATATTTTGAGTTCCCAGACTGCTTAGTTATCATTCTTTGTATTACCTTAAAGTTAACGTCTTAATTTCTAAAAAAAAAAAAAAAAAAAAAAAAAAAAAAAAATAAAAATAAAATTTTTATATTTTTTTTTTATGAATTTTTATAAA
>NW_015115048.1:27914-90293 GCF_001443285.1 Poecilia latipinna
GTCCCGAAACGTTATTTTTTTATATTTTGTTTTTCCCAAAAATAAACCCTTTAATTTTAAAAAAAAAAAAAAAAAAAAAAAAAAAAATTATATATATATATATATATATTTTTTTGTGAGACTTTATAACTATGGTTTTTTAATTTCTAATATATAGAGATAAATGCACATTAATTTAAAAAAAAGAAAAGAAAACTAAAAAGGGAGATTTCTTAACTGTGTAGGATCTTTTGGCTGTTAAAAACAAGGTTTTAAATTAAATCTGGATTAAAGTGGACTTGTCCTTTTAAAACCAGATCTGGTTTAAACACCAAACTTCAAACTTCGAGCTTTTTTAAAATTTAAAAACAACCTGATAGCAACAGTTGTTAATGTAAAACAGTTGAACCCAGACAAGACATTTCAATGGATTGCAGATGATAACATAAAGTGAATTGGCAGAGAAACCATTTGCTACTCTCTTGAATTGGAACAAAAACCTAAACATTATGTTGTTTTACCATTTGTGGAACATACCGATAATAAAACACACATAATACGGATATTTTGTCACATTTTTAACACTGTAGCCATTTATGGTAACATTTAATATAAAAATGTTAATGAACTTTTATTCCTTTTATTCATTATTTGTGTTTTTTTAATATTATACATTGTGCATAATGTATAATATTTTTTATTATGTCATATTTCAGCTACAGTAGGAATAGATTTTTGCTTTTCTCTGTTATATAAGCATTTTTGATTTGTATTTTTACTCAAAGCAATCACATGGTGAAAATCTCATACCAGCCCATGCCTATTCATAAACAAACTAGGAAAGTATAACAAACGAGAGTCCAGAAACATTAAAAGTCTTAAAAAGAAATATTATGAAAAGTCCATCTATAATGACTGTACATGGCCATTCATTAATACAGTATGTGGTGGAACGGTAGATATTAGATATTAAGGCATTGACACAGGAGCTTATGGATTCTGTTGCTTTAACAGATCAGTGAGGCTCGTTGTGAAGTTGTTGAACACTATTGCTGACTTTACCGCCTGCGTCAGCAAGTCAGGCATCTGACAAGCTCAGAAAAACCACCACAGGAAACAACAACAGCATAAAAAAAAAATAAAAAAAACGTCCCTGCTTCTCATGTCGACTCCAGCTGAAACACATTGTGATTGGTTGGTGTGGTGAAGAAAAGCTGCTCCTCGCTGGTAGAGCGGTTGTCGCAGGGTGTGTGCTGCCCCAGCGTCCTCTCAAAGTCTAAGAGCTGTCCCATGAAGTTGAAGTTTGGCGAGATGTTGGACTTCTTCCTCTTCACAAAGTCGTAGGCGTCGTTTAGAGACAGGTTGAGCCTCTGCATCAGGTAGGCCACGGTGACTGTGACTGAGCGACTGATGCCGGCCAGGCAGTGGACAAGGATGCCGCAGCGCTTAGACCGAGCCTCATCTGCAGCAGAGAGGGGGGAAAAAAATCCAGGTCAGGAATGTGTAAACAAACAACACCATTCTAGTGCTCCTTTAATAGTGCAAATCTAGCTCAGGCCCGCTGTGAGGAGACAGTTGTCAGCTTGCAAAGCTAGAATCAAACCCAACCCCATGGAGCGGAAACATCACTTCCTTCCACATTCGGTGTTTGAATCTACTGAGAATCCCACCCGTGACAACACAACAACCACCAAACAAGTGAATAGCTGTGGTTTCAGGTGTAGTCATGGTGAGAAACACCAAACCAAAAGCAAAACTGAAACGCAGCGCCGCAGCACTGCCATAAAACAACAACAAAAAAATATGTCAAGTAAATTTAGGGTGTTGTAATCAAACTATTAATAAAGTTTCTTAATTTGTCTTCAACTAAACTTCAATGGAAACAAGTGAAAAACTAAGGAATTTTAAATAAATCTATCCAATACAGATACACTGATCATACTTATGTTTTCTGATACCAATTTCCAGTTTTCTTTCATATTCTGATTCAGGTAATGACCAATAAAGATTGTTTTTTAATTTAAGGACTGTAACATATAACTGAAGAAGATAAGTACCCTGGCTTTCTTAAAAAAGGTAATAGTTCTAAATATTTAAAACTTTTTTTTTTAACCAAATAAAGAAGATGCATTAAAGTAAATGAGAAAAAAATTACATAAATGTTCTATTATCTGAGCTATCAATCTAATTATAGTCCAATTAACTGGTCCATCTCTACCGTTCACTCTTTGGTCTAAAATTACCACCAAAATAATGTCCAAACCAGTTAGACTTGCAAAGCAAAAATGAATTTAAAATCGACAGTAAAACATAATAATTACCAATAAATGATATAGCTTCTGGAAAGAACTGGGACAGGTTCTGACTCCAGTGATCCGAAATAGGGATCTTCTTGTATCTGAACTGGCTCTTGTGCTCAAACACGTTGGGCAGATTAGGCGTGACGTTCAGGATGTACGTGATGTTGTACTGGCCCAGCACGTCTAAGTTGCTGGAGTCTTTGGCACAGCCCAGGTAGAGGTAAGGTAGGATTTGGACGGGAAAGTCTAGCTGATTGCTGGGGACGGGGCTCTCCTCTGACTCCGTCGCGCTGCTGGGCTCTCGATCGGATTCGCCGTCTGAACAGTCCGAGCTGATCCGGAGACCTCCGAAGCCCAGGACGGGCATCGGGGGAGAGGAGCTCGGATAGGAGCTGTCCAGGAGGGTCTCGCAGTGTTCTGGGTACTCTGTGTGGAACTTCACAAAACCACCTGAATAGAAATGCAAACACAGATAAATTATGTCTAAAAAGATTTATTTTAGTCCACAGCGAGCCAGTGAAACAGTCAGAAAATGGAATTTTACAATTTCTGGAAATTATCTATTTCTGCATGTCAAACTATGTGCTAAAACTAAATACTCCAACTTACTTAAATGTCTAAATGCAATTGACTTTTTCAGTCAAAACACAGATAACAATTACAATATGTTTTGGATTAGTATTTTTAGTCCTTAGATCATAAAACTATAATCTTTCAAAACTGAAATGGAAAAGAGATATCGTCACTGAAATGTATCTTGTGTACATATTAAAATAAATTCAAGCTATTTGTATATTAATATGTCTATCAAACACATAATAGATTATTTGACTACTTTATTTAAAAACAGAAAAGTAGCATTTATTTCTACTGCATATACAATAATATAACATAGCCACGAATGTATTACTACATATTAGTAGAGTTGGAATAATCTAATCTATAACATTTATTGTTATTTTGATTCACATATAGTTTCCACACCACATCAGTCGTTCTTTTTCCCAGAGATAATTCCAGTAAGCCATTTTTTTTCTTTTTTGTAAGCAAAAGAAAAGCGTAATAACCTTGTTTCAACCAGCTGAGTGGTGGTGTGAATAAATAAATGAGAGGGAGCACAACTACTTAATGTCACAATCAGATAAAAGTTTAAGTGTAAAACCTACCACAAACAGGTTATTGTGACATTTACCTTCTTTCAGCCAGCTGACCAAAAGTGAGCAGCAACACACACGAGAAAAAAAAAATCCTGCTTTTCTCAGATTTAGATACAATACCAGACACAGCCCATACTTATCAAAAAAGGTAAACGCAAAAAAAAAACAACAAAAAAAAAACATAATTATTTATGGTACTGTGAAGTGTAACACCACCGAGACGGACCATTCATGAAATACTTGTCTGTTCCTGCTGGAGCAAAACATGCCGCAGCCATTTTGGAATTTTAATTGAGAATCTCAGCAGTGACAGAAACTTTTGAGAAGCTTTCAAACTACAACCACACGACACAGGATGAGCTCACAAGTCAATCTCTACAATATAATAATAACAGAGACATACACACACTTTAACGAACGAAAAAACGAACAGCCGTCCAAATGGGAAACATTTAAAATGATTTTTTCTCTCTCTTTTTTTTTTTTTTTCCCGGTCTAGTTTACAGTTACACAGCGCTAAGTGTCAAACTGCACTGGTCAATCCATCCCAAACACATGTCCTTAACGAATAATTTAATCGTTTCTAAGCTTATACTGACATTAAAAATCGTTACCTTCAAGAAAGTACGCTTTACACCCGTCTTCCCGCAGTTTGTTAAGAAGCAGGAACAACACGGTGGCCGGGGAGCCGCTGTCCTGCCAGTCCGCGGAGCTCTCGTCGTACAGGACCACCGTGTCCGTCTTGCACCGCCTCACGAAGTTCTCCTTGTCCTCGTGTTTGGGGATGACGGTCTGGATCGGGATGTTGCCCTTCTTGAACCTCCGCAGCATGAGTCCCGTCATGGCCAGGTTTATGGCGGTCTCTATGTGGGATGATTCATACAGCTCGTGTGAGCGGCAGTCCAGCAGGAGCAGAGAAGTGCCTCCGGTCTCCAACTCCAGTTGCAGCCATTCCACGCTCTTACTCGGCCTCGCGTTAGACATATCGCACTCAGTCTCATGCTACACGCAAGCACGCGAATACTTTGCTTAGTCCGTCATTGCGCCCAAAACAATTAGAAGAAGGAAAAAAAAGAAGCGTTAAATGTTGCTCCGCCAGTCCATGGCGCTTCTGCTTGAGCGAAAAGATTTCCCCTTTTGCCTCCTCTCTCTTTCCATCAGTCAGTAAGTGAGAGCTGTCCCAGCGAGTCGAAGAGTTTCTAAACACTTCTACTAGCACTTTAATGTCAGTCTTTTATTGCCAGAAAAGTCTTAATCAACTTCAGCTGCTCCACACCGTACCAGGGTTCAGCGAGCACATTGTCGTTTTTATCATTCCGATGCATGCGAGTTTTTTTTCTCTTTACTTTTTTTTTTTTTTTTTTCAGATGACAGAAGAGCGAGTCGAGGGGAGGAGTTTGTTCATACAATTTAAAGTCATAGCAGAATGATCACGAAGTCTGGAATATCTGAATGAAATCTGTTTGAGATTCCTTTATTAGGGAGAAACTGCTTTCCCTTTGTTTTATTCCCCCCGGATGGATCCTATATAACAATATCATGTAAAAGTTTACTTTTTGAAGTAAAACTCATACAGTGCTATGAAAAAAAATAGTTATCCCTTACAAAATTTGTTCTAAGCTATTTTTTTTTTGCCTTTTTTGTCACACTAAAAAAAAATAGAAAACAAGTTGTGCAAATAAAATATTTACTCATAATCAATTATTTGTGATTAACTAAATTTAAGTTGGATTTTATCAATCATATCAAAGAAGTAAAAAGAACCTGTCTGACAAAAGGAAGTAGGACTCAAAAACCAGAACATCATGCAAAAGAAATTTAAGAAGCAAAGTATTTGTCATCTATTAGCCTAGATAGAGTTGTAGAGCTATTTTTAAGTTGTTAGGACTCCAGTCAACCACAACAATCAACAAATGGAGAAATAGAACATTCCCAGGAGTGGCAGCAGGCCTATTAAAATTACTCAACAACTCAAACACATGCAATCATTCATGCATTTTTATAGACCATATATAATTTTCTGACTATTTAATATGTTCATTAGCTACAAGCTATGATCATCCAAATTTAAATAACTACAATAAAACTTTAAAGACATTCTATGTTCTATTGTTGAGGTGCACCTGTTACGGTAGTCAGCTGTGGTACTTATGATTGTATTGGTGGTTGTTCTCAAGCTAAGACTATTCCAGTTCAACGTTTGAAAAGCAGAGGGTTTTGTCAATGTATATGCTCAGTTAATAGATTAAATACAACTAGAAATACAACGTAATGATATGATTTCTACTTATAAACAGTGTAGCAGTTGGATTGTGTGAGAGATTTGTTGAAGTACAAAGTGTGACAAGTGCAAAAAGTCAGTCAAGATGCTTAAAACGCATTGAAATCAGCCTTATCTTGTTTTATGAATTGTAGAACATGCAAATGACAAGACATTAATACAGACAAGGTACATATTTTGTTTTGAAGTATCCATAATCTTATAACACCTGCTGAGAAAACATAGGTCGGAAAAGTTTGGAATCTTAGGGGCTCCACAGCGCTTGTGACTATCTTGGCTCTGTCACTAGATGTTTGTTGTTGCAAGAGATCTAACAAACAGGTATGTAGTTAGTGGTATAAAATGAGCAAAGATAGAAGGCGTTAGGTTATTTAGTCCTGCCTACTACACCGTATCTATGACCCTAAACTGTTTCAGTCTATGATTTAGTCCGTGGGTTTTAGCACACATCTAAATTTGATAGTTTTTGCGATCCAGGTGTGACTTTGAATTCACAAGCCCAAATCTAAAGTACAGTTGGTCAGAATCCAAATGAACCTAAACTGTTTATAAGTCAGAGTCCACTTAACTGGTTATGTTAAGTACATCACCATGTCTGCACCTACCTCCAACATGAAGAGTGACGTGACCTATGAACAAAATGACATTACAAGATAAGGCACATTCCTAAAACATGTGTCTCAAGTTTCCTGTTTTGGAAACTTAAGGCTGTTTCCAAAACAGCCTTATACATGTGTGTCTTTCACAAAGGGCATATTCCTCCTGAGCGTCTCTGTGTGGTTTATTACTAATACGTACAATGATGTAGGAGAATTATGAATAGAGAGTCTGGAGAGAGAGGGAGGGGGGGAGGATGGGGAGCGGCAGTGAGATGCTTGCAGTGGGAATCCAGCCATGCAGCGGATCTGTGAGCACACGTGAGTGGGGTCGGCAGCAGGGGAGGTGGTGAAGGTGGTTGGGGGGGCGGAGGGGTGTCACAGATGTGCATGGCATCAGGATTAACACAGAGAGGAATGGAGCTAAAACCTGCAAACACATTCACTCACCCACAGGCCCTCTCAAGCATTACCTGATTACACAGCAACCAACATAATATTATCGCCACGCTACACTGCATCACCATGTCTGCACCTGCCTCCAACATGCAGCCTGAGTTTTTCTTTCTTTTTTTTTTAATACATACACACGCATGTACACGCACACACACTCTGCTTGTGGCATTTCATACCTACACGATTTGCCGCTTCAGACGAACCCTCTACAACACTTGCCGAGATAAGAAGCCGTGAAGCCAGCATGCACGTATATATGGAGGGAAATGAAGTGTGACAAAGAGGTCAGGAGATGTACGAGGCTTCGCTCCTGCCTACAACTCTTGTAGGGATCAAAAACCCACAAGTAAAATCTGCAACTGATCCAAGGTCAGCATATCTGAATGCATGCAGAGTGCAACTTGAGTTTTTGATTAAGAACCGCTTTGTAAAACAGTACGTATACTCCACTTTCATTCCTGTTTTTACCACAAATTTTGCTTTAAAGGTGAATTCAAAGCGATTCTCCCAGAGTGGAGAGGATCAAAACCATCTGTGCTTCACGGAGTCGGAGGGTTTTTCAGGTCAAGTGCTGCTTTCAGGGCTTTTATGCGTGTGTGGCGGATGGATGCGGAAACGGCGGTCATGTGCAGATGTTCTGCGGGATAAATTCCAAGCTGAAACAGATGGGAGACAAACATCGGCTTCATTCATGGTATTCTTCTGCATGCAGGAGTGATATCAGGGCAATTTTCGAGCAAATGTGGCGATCACTCACACAACTCTTAAATAAACTACGGATCAAATGATCACCAGCAGGAAAATATCTCTGCTCTATTATTTTTATTATCTTTAATTACCCATATCTGATTAAGGATGCCAGTTACACTGAAGCAGGCTTTGAGCTACACGAATGTGTGCTTGGTGCAATTTAATAAAACCAGTGATTCCCCACATTATCTGGATGTGAAACATAATATCCTCATACTCTGTCATGGTTCATGGAAAAAAATAAAAAAAAATAAATAAATAAAAAGCTCCTGCACTAGTTATGAGTCATCAGCTCAGGAAGGAGGCGTCTAATATGAGAGCCACACATCTGCAGGAACAGGAGGCCCACTACGCCCCCACGTGGTGAAGCCTTGTATGCCACCTATTGAAATTCATGAATGGTTCTGCCCTCAAGCTGTTTTTACATAACAGGCCTATTTTGTACATCTTAAGTTTGTTTTTACAATACGAGCTAAAAAAAAAACAACAAAAAAACAAAACAACCAAAAAACCATCAGTTTAATCTTTCTGTCACTTACACTTTTTAGAAACAGAAGCAATTCTGCACTTCTAAATGCCACAAAATATGAACATAAAATAAGAAAATATGAATATCAGGAGAACTTTATTGTTAATCTAAACCAGTTTAGATATGCAATAACGTAGAGCATACAAAACTAATAACCCAGTTAGTTAGATGTGCTCTGGCTTCATGTTATTGTTGGTTTCAGATCATGTGAGTGTGTGATATTTCTCAACAAAGTAACACAACGCAATCTTAATGGAACACTATTATTGCATCACATCATCAGTATGAAGTTACTGACACACCTAATTCTTTAAAAACAAGGAATCAGATTGTGCAATATTTTATAATAAAGGAAACAATATTACTAACAGGGAAGGATTATATACTAAGCCTTGACAATAAAGAAGCAGTTGCTGCAACAGGGCAGAGAGAACAGCGGCACCATGAATAACTAACTTTAGGTCAGCTCAGTTCAATTCATTTCATTTTTATTATGCCAATTTACAACAAATGCAAATTCAAAGCGCTGGTTGAATTCATTGCTAACTGAAGTATCTCAATCCACTTCATCCCAGTACAACCTAACCCATATTGACAGATTCGGATTTAAATACAACCAGTAAAATTTTGTTGATCACATAACAACAGTAGCTAGGTATTCAGTGAGAACAGCGTACCATGGGATCTTGAAAGCATGGGATGCTGTTTTATACTGTAACCCTGCTTTGAACATCTCTATAACTTTATACCTGATCTAATGTTATCTAATAAACCACTTGAGGCTGCGTAAAAGAATAACATTAATACTGAGATTAAAATTAATTATGTGCTAATTAGTTGTAATTGAGGGGTATGAGAGTACCCCTCAATTACTCTCATACCCAAATGCATTGCTTACTTCTTAAATTTTTATTTTAAAAAAATAAACCATAAAATCTTTTCCTTCCGCTTCATAATTACCTGCTATTTTGTATTTGTCTTTCACTTCATATCCCAGGAAAAATACGTTGAGGTTTGTGGCTGTAATGGGAAAAAAGTACTGAAAAGTCCCAACGGTATGGTTACTTTTGCAAGGTACTAAAGATGCAAAGTGAAATCACCTGGTAGCATTTTCCCCAGAGTAAATAAAGTGGAGCCATTGGCAACGAAACCAGACTTGAACAGCAGTGATGCATCCTTTGTGTGTGTGATCTGTTTTCTTGCTTTCAATCTTTTTTTTCTTTTTTTTTTTAAATAAAAAAATAAAATAAAAATCTGTCATATTGAAATGTTTCAACTTTGACAAAAAAAGAAAACAAAAGAACTGAAAAGTAAAGGGTTTTATTCAGGGCATTTTTTTTTTTCTAAAATAACTATCATAAATAATTAGGTTTACCTGCTGGGAGATTATCCTTCAGCATGTGGGATGTTTGGTATAAAAGGCTTCTCTTCTACAACAAAATTTGTGACTGATAATTAAAAACAGTTTTCAAGTTTAAAAAAAATGTTTTCATCTACATTGCTGTGCACTAGCTAATGAACACAATGATGCACCTATCAGCCGTTGATGCTCATGATCAGAAAAAGTCTCGAGTTTGGATTTGTTTTTATGAGAGCAGATCCTGTATTTCACTGTTATTGATTAATTGTGGGCAGTTCCCTGTTTAGTACTGAGCTGCTCTGTGTAGGATTTATGGAATATGGGAATTTTAAAGCATGCCAAGTTACCCTCTGCTGACAAGCTTTATAGAGATGCTGATTAAATTCTCCAGCACATTATGGTCCCAGCAAACTGCCAAAAGTACTAACAACTGATTGAATCACAGGAAATTATGTTCACCTAAGCCCCAGAAAAAACATATGAAGTATTGTCGGAAGGAAGATGAAGGACAGACTCCCCAACTGTAGAGGAGCTGAAGACTGCTGAGGCAATCTGGACTTTCTTAACACATGAGCAGAGCTACAGGCTGGTCGCCTTCACACTATAATGCAGTTATTCATGAAAAAGAGCCTCGGCCAAGTAATGAGGGCTTAAACTGCAAGCACATACTCTTCAATAGGCTGACATTTCTAAAATAGACATGAATTTTCTTGTATTCTCGCATAACATTATCATTTTCTGATACACTGACTTGTGGGTTTTCACCAAGTGTTGAACGTATTAACATTACTAGAAATAAACTCCATAAAATACATCATTCTTTGTGTAATGTATTTATTAATGAGTTTTCCTTTTTGAGTTAAAGTAATAAATTAACCTTTGAATAGTGTTCCAATTTTCAGAGATGCATTTGACATGTGCACTAATGTTATAATAATGAATAAACAATAACATTTGTCAAATCACACAGTTACCTCATTAAATCAAATGAAAGTCGAAGTGGAGTCTCCGTACCTGTGTGGTATGAGTGTATCTCCTGGACATCTTCTTGTACCTCTCTTATAATCTTACTCTTTTCCTGTATCATCTCTACAGACAGGAACGGGCATTTGGAACTACCAACCTGGTTGGATCAGACGATGCATGATCCAATAGTAACTTTTTATCATTTTGGCCTATAAACACAGCAGTAAAAACTACAAGTTAGTTTGAATAACAGAGCCCACTTTTTCCATTAAGTATCATACATTGTAATTATATGTAAATGATCAATTTACAACCGACTTCCAGTTATCCGATTACTGTTGGACACAAAAGGTGAAGTGGACGTGTCTCTGAGAAACCACTGAGAATAAACTAAGAATGAATAAAGTTCTTTTGGCACGATCACAAATCAACCTTGTTATCGCAGTTAACTCAGCTGTACCTTTAACACATTTAATAATTTATTTCTGACAAAAACCTTCCAAACCATCAAGTTGTTTCTATTATAGATTAATAGATGGAATTAAATTGGAATGAGCAATATATTATTTTAAATGGGACACTTCCAATTCCTGGAATTTTAGCTTTACATGCTAGTTTTTAAGAATATATAAACAGCACACTGATTCCGTCTGTTGTTCAGTATAAACTACCCTGACAACATTCTATCATTTCTTCTGGAACTGACTCACCTGGTAGTTCTGGTTTGGCTGAATCAGTTTTTATTTTTTTATTTTTTTTTTTCCGATGAAAAACTCCTGCAGGGGACATTACAGTTACGATGTTGTATTGCGAAAGGAGTCATGCACTCTTCCCTTGGCTACCGCCAGGGGGCGGTGATGCGCGTCTAGTAAGATCCTTCATTTTATTTTTTTGCCATAGTAAAAGGAATACTGGTGACTATTTGAAACGAAAATCATATAATTTTTTTTTTATTTGAGAAAAATGAAGTACAACACTGTAAAAGCTTATTTCTTTTCCCGTAAATGTCAGTAAATGTTGCCTGCTTACAAAAAAAGTTGCTGATTATTTTGTTCTTTTACTTTTAAAATTTAAAAACTCGGTTTTAGTTTACTGAAAGAAAAAATCCGTTTCTGAATTGGCTTAACAAAATATTTCAAGGTGTTAACTGGAGGAGCTATTTTTACTAAATGTTCCCACACTATAAAAGGGTGTTTGCTAATATTTTACAAGAACACTGGAAATAAGCAGATTCCTGCTTTTGAGTTTTAAACCAGGTACATCTTTGCATAATAGTGACGTACCTCGTCAAACTGATTTTTGAATTTAATCAACGAAATTTTAAAATGTGCCAGCAGGTGGAGCTATTGTGCTTGGCAAAAGTCACTCACGTCAGCTAGATAGGTTTAAAATATAAAGGAAATTTGCTGTTATTTTAACCACAATTCCATTTTCTTAATTTTCCTTAATGCATTTATTTTCTTCAAAATAAATAAATTATCAAATTTCTTTACACTGAAATAAACAATACAAATAGTTCATTTTGAAAGAAAAAAGATAAAACAGTTTTGAAAATAAAGTATGCTTAAATTGTGGGTTGATTTATTTCTTTGTACAAGAAAAAATGTGCAAAGGATGATAGGTGCTATTTATTAAAACAAATGGATTTCCTATTTTGTCATTGAATATATGAATACACACAGTCCACAACTAAAACTTATCAGATGATACACAGACAGTATCCATACATTTCTTATGCATTAGGAGAATATTGCTTTATGAAAGCACATCACAACAAACTATACAAATCACACTCTAAACACACATGCAATAATAGGCACATTTAAAAGCTGCAAACACAATGACCTTAAATCATTTTCTAATCCATTCAATAAGATACAGCAGAACAGATACAGAACCTATTTGAAAATGACTTCACAGTACCAGTACCAGCTATTCCTCTAAGCAGAACCAGTGTTCATACCCAGCCACCATATCGAAGCTTATTAGGCAGATAGATGTTGGTGAGGAAGTCTGGAGCTATGGAGGACAAGGACTGTAGTTCAGCCTTAACTTTACTCTGCTGCATCAGCTCAATCTACAACAGGCAAGCAAACAACTTTAAAGAGGTATGGAAGAGGAAGCTGTACAAACATGTTTAATTTTTATCCTCTCACACACATTCCTTGGTAATGTGTCACATAAGAAAAGCTCAAAACTCTGAAGGACTTTGTCCTTTTAAAAAACAGTAAGATTACTTGCACCAGCTTCCTAACATATACCTATTGTTTTAAATTGTTTTTTTTTTTGATGAACTTGTTCTACAGAATTATTTAGATGTGCAAACAGAAGTAGTTAGACCAGATTTTTTCTGTTCTAGAATGACTCTCTAATGGAAATTAGGTATATTAGTAAAATAAAAAAGCAGGTGTTTGCAATAAACAAAGTACAAATGAACTGCATAAGTAAGCAATATAACACATATTAAGTATTAATTATTTTAAATCTAGATTCAAAACTTAAACCAAACAAATTTCACCAAAGCAGTCCTTAAATTTGCAAATCAGGTCTGGTCTAAGACACACCTGGTGCAAACCACAAAGGCTTAAAGAAATCAACTAATATTAGAAGTAAAGCTAAGTCAAGAGCATTATTTAACCATTCAGAGAAGACCAGAAAATGGCAAAATAATGCAAATGGTTAGCAAAAGCCCTACGTTTTCCCGAAGATGCGGTCCGGATGATTAAGTTAATGAAACAGTGGCTACTCTACATGAACGTAGCTTAAAGGGGAAGATATCGATGGCGCACAGCACTATTGAAACAAAATAGTTAGTTCCAGCTGAGAATAGGTTCAGTCGGATGGTGAAAAAAAACCCTGGAACTTGTCAGGACTGAGGATTAGCGCTATGTCTCAAGGAGGAAGAACGAAGACACATTAAAATCGTTTCCACTATGCTTACAATGAGCTATGATGGCGCCTCAGTAAAGCCTGTAGCTTGGGGGAAAACATGGATTTAACAGACTATTAAAACGCACTTGGAGTCACCTGGTGTCAGTGTGGAAGTTGAAGTTTGGCCTTCATTCGATCCATCAGCAGGACAGTGATCCCAAGCACACTTCAAAATCCACCAACACACCCCTTGAGAGAAAAGGGATGTGTTGGATGACAAAATGGCCATCGTAGTTGTCTAAATTTCATTTAAACTCTTTCCTTTAATTTAAAAAAGGAGGCTGCACCAAACAAACCCAAGAACTTTATTGAACTGACGACCTTTACACAGCAGTTGGCTCAGTTGCAAAATTAGTTGTGCTGAGCTATTCAAATTGCCTTATTTGATTTGTTTATTGGAATCACATGCTGAGTTGAATGTTTTACCAATACACCTAATTTAATGTGAGGCTAAATAACTTAAAAGGAAAAAAAAAAAAGTTTGTTTTTCTCTTTTGCTGCACTTTATTTTCACTCACCTCTTTGGACCAGTCTGGTTGGCTGGTTAAGTACGGCCTCTTCAGCAGACTGTTGAGCTTGTTTTCATCTGCCTTGGTTAGAGGAATCAGGGAATCCTCAGGAACCCTTAACCTAAGGCAAGTAATTTTAATGTCACATTACTAATTGGCGTAATCACCTAAAACTATTTCTTCAGCCAAACATTTCTGGATTTGTAAGGCACAAAATAAGGAATTAGGTCAGAGAAAGAAAACAAGAAAAAGATGCAGACTACAATTAAATACATCTCAAAAAGCTTTTTTTCCCCCCTAAATTTGTTGAAACTGATGTATACTTAAAATGCCATACAGTCTCAAGTGCAGTCCCTTGAGGGGAAAAAAAGAGGTAAACAGCAACTGAAACCAAAACAAACAATCTAAATGTCCTCTGAATATAATTCCAATTGGAGGCAGGAGGAGGAAATAGGAAGTAGCAAATTGTGATTCCAAACCTCTGCAGGTCAGAAGGGAGAAGGCCAAGCCACATAACGCTTGGGACGGTCAGACTGTGGGCTTCAAATGACATTGACTGCGGAGAAACCACTCAATTACACAAAATCTCCCCAATGCACACATATTCAATGTGGTTTTATGTTCAAGAATGATTTACAAATAAAACAGGGATGGATACACAAACATAACCAATGAAAATGCAGTTAATCCACTTCCTAAAAATGATCACTCCACACACAGCTACTGTAAACATTCTGAGACTTGAGTTTGTCCTTTATCAGACGCCGAATGGAGCGTTGCAGAGTATAGAAATAGCACAGCTCTTACCACTGATCCATACTTGTAGATACACATGATCTCAATGCCTGAAAACATTCAGAGAGAGACAGACACTGACATACCAGAGGAATTATCCTCTGAGACGTGAAACAGAACTTTGACCAGAATAAAACATTACATGTGTGTCTGGCCATGCAACTAGAACAAGGTTGAAAGTATCAAGAGTTTCCGAGGGGAGAGGTACTAATAGCCAAACTAAGCACAGTGCTTTGCAAAAATATCTGTAGTTCTCTAAATGTTCATGTTACACCGACGCACTTAAATGGATTTTATCAAGATTTTATAGAACAAAAACAAATTAACACATAACTGTGAAGTGAAATAAAATTACAATAGAAAAAAAAGTGGTATGCATCACCACGTCACTGTGAACACACCTTCCTCACGGTGAAACATGCTGCTGGAATCATGCTGTGAGGAAGCTCGTTTTCCCACCAGACACGGAAGCTGGTCAGAATGAACGGGGAGGAAGCTAACTCTGTGATGGCTGGTTTTTAAAAACAATGTTTTGTAGCCATGACCCAAAGGTAAATGTCCAAATAGTTTCCAGAATGTGTGAGGTCTGCAAAGATGTGAGCTGCCCTTCTCCTCAACCTAGAAGGTTAGCCCTGATGAGTCTCTCTTCAGATCTATGTAGCTACAGAACTGTACTCAAGAAAACCTGTTGACATGGAGCAGAGATTCTTCAGCTTGACAATAACCTTAACCCTGCAAACTTGTTTTTTTTACTCTTTAAATGTGAAAAGCTAGAACAGAAGACCCCTGAAAGACCTGCAGCTAGGTAGTGAAATGTGCAGTACAAATGACTGATTCACGGGTGATGAACACGAATGTATTCCAAACTTTTCACACTTTTAATAGTAAAAAAAAAAGAAAGAAAACCCAGTGTAATTTTCCGTGCATGTTCCAATTATGCATAGCCTTGTGTTGGTCTACCACATAAAATCACAATAAAATACATGGAGGTGTGTGGCAGTATGGATATTTTTGCAAAGTACTGTTCTGTATAGATGCTAATATGTGCTGACTAAGCAAGACATGCAACCCAGCTGTGTGTATCAAAAGATGAAAAGGGAGCCATCCTGATGGATGTGGTGAGCTATGCAAAGCATGCGTGAGAGTTAAGCTGATCTGCATTCAGATAACTCATCTGTACCATGAGGGTCAGCATCCACCAGGGCAAAGATGGGAATGTGTAACGTATCCCACAGCTTTCTCACCATCAGTCTGCTGTTCACATCTGGCACACCTTTACCCTGACTCACACAAAATCAGTACAAAATTTATTGCGATTAGAGTTACATTAAAAAAGGCCACATGTTTTGTTCTTTAAATACAAACTGTGATTAGGATGCAAGGAGAAAGCTTTGTGCAGAGGTCATCATCTAGCAGCCTCTGGAATGTTGCATCCTTCTCTACAATCATGATAAATTTAGCTGATGATATAATATCTGAAAATAATTAAGACTTTAATAAATAAGACACATTTTGTCCAATATGTATACTTAAGACTGAGCTGGATTTTAAAGGATACTTCTAATTCCACCGATGTTTGCGGAAATGGAAACAGCCTGAAAAAAACAAACAAACAAAAAAACAACCAAAACAAATACAGGGCTTTACATGCTGGTTTACAAAGGGCAACGTCTGATGAAGTCAGTTTGATTCTCCAAAAAGGATCCATGTGGAGATGTTGACATATCATGGAGCTGTACAGCAAATTTTGCATAGTGTGTAATACTGAGACGTGCACTGAGAATGCTCCTGTCAACAGTACAAGACCATATGGTGAGCTGGTGACAGCAATGTGCTGGAAAAAGTGCCAATGAGGCATAAAATAGCAACACAGAAGCTGCCTAATTGCCTTACTTAAATAGTGCTGTATGATGTGGGGAAACATTTAAGCAGAGCATTTGTTACAAAGTAAACTATCATAAATACTTTTAATGAGAATTTTTATTTATTTATTTATTTTACATTCGACACATGGAGTTAATAAGAGTCCTTTTACTGCGTCTGAAAATGTGCTGACAGAGAAAGAAGTTTAAGAGATTGTTCAAGCATGTATGTCCGTGTTGTATCGCTAATTAATTTCAGTCATTGCACATCGTGACCCTATTTGCACTTTGCTCTTTTATGTAATGGAAAGTGTAACCATGGAGAGCAGAATGTTTAAACTAAGCTTTTAATAGGTCATTAGGTTGTTTTCCTCATTATTTCTCTTCATGCATAACAGAAACCGGTACTGCGGAACAAAACAAACAGGCATGGCCAATTCTTAACATCTGCACATATATGTGGAGTTAATTTAATCCCCGTTGCAGGTTATTATTCAAATGTTATAATAAGTTCTACACACTATGTTGTTTCTGAAAGCAAAATTTTAGATTGAATAGATGGATGGATCATGGACGATTACTAGCATGCCATGTACTGTTTGGTAGTTGAAGTGATGAGGACACATGTAATTGTTTAGCTGGGATAGCGTGTCAGAGTTGATGGGAAGATGAGCTAAATAAAAGGCAATGCTGAAACAAATATGTTTAAAGGGTGCAAAAGTCTTGAAACTGGGGCAGTGGTTCGCCTCCCAGCAGGACAGCAACCCTCAACATAAAGTCTGACTGTAGATCAAAGTAAATTTGTGCATTAAAACGGCTCAATCAAAGTCCGGACCTAAATCAAAGTAAGAATCTGTGCCAAGAAAATGCCCCTAAATATTAGTCTCTGGATGTATAAAGCTAGTGGAGATATACCAAAAAAAAAAAGAAAAAAAAAGGAGGCTATGTTTAAGTAGAAATGTGGTTCTACAAAGTGTTATCTCAGGGGGTAAACAGAAATTGAGTTGGGCTATCATGAAAAACCGTAATATTTTTTGAAGTTTGTGGCTATCCAAAATCGCTAAATATTCAACCCATATGAAGCGTTAGGTCTGCTGAATATCCAGGAAGAATTATTGATATTAGAGGAAGTGTGTTTTATATTTTGGGAAACTTACTGCTGAGCTGGGGTGGCAGTCAACTCTTGTTCCATCCTCCTCCAAATAACACAGATCACCAGAAATTAAGCCCTTGGATGTGGCCAACTGCAGACCAACATTACACAAACACACACAAACACATACAATGTGACATATGGCTATACATGGCTTTTTAGAGCACTGACTTTTTGAACTCCACATCAATTCTATCTTTCTTTGATCAGTAAAACCATTATTTGCTTCACAGGTGTTTCCTGAACTATGAAGTGGAGCAAAAATGAAATATGGCACTAATCTAAAAGATTTCATATGTTAGATTTTAGCTAATATCCAAAAGAATTCTGCTACAAGCTTTTAATATAAGAGGTTTGCATTTTCTGCCAAGCAGTCACTGAATTATGTAAACCATCTGTCAGACTGAAATGAATATGCACACTTACCACATGTAGTGATCTGCGAGGAACCTTCAGCATGCAGGAGATGTCATCTATTATGCTATCCACAGTTCTCTGTGACCCAAACAGCTGTATGTTGCTGTAATATATGTCTCTGTGGAAGAAAACTTCAAAGTGAGCACATTTAAGAAATGCCGACTTTTCTTTGTAAAACCACTAAACAAGGATATAGGAATGTAAAGGAAGAGACTTTTTTAATATTATTATTATTATTTGGCTTTTGGGAAAGTCATTGACGACAAATGACCTTTTCGTAGCATAAGAGTTGCTCTGCACCAGCCTGTAGATGACGGAAAGAATCTTCAGAATTTGCGCTTTGAACAGAGAAAGAAAGACATGTTTTGTTATTTATGTTTTACTCACAATCATCAATTCTTTTCTCGTTTTACAAGACAGGAGGAGAAAAGAGACCCAGAAAATAATCTGCTCTTTTCCATGTGAACTGATCCTTAAAAGCCTCTTTCAACATGTTCTGTCTCTGCCAATTTGTCACCTAAAACTAAGTCTGACTTTTACTGCCGTCTCGCAGTTTATTCATATGTTTATAATGAATACAAATTAAAGCCACATGAAGAACCACACAGCTGGAAAGAACTTTTGACTAAAAACAAGTGGGAGAGTTCAATTTGAAGCTGATGTGGAAGAAGTGTGGGCATTTTCTCACCAAATTTAGTAACAGATGAAGGACAGTCGCTCCTAATGGAGGTGACAGAATGCTCTGAACTCATCTGAAGTCCGACAGCACTGTCAAAACTTTGGAACAAACACAAAAAAGTAAAAGTTACAAGAAGCCATTTACTCTACAGTCTGTATGTTTATTTTTAGAGCCACCTGTGAGAAGATTCCAGTTTACCTCACCCTCATGACTTTGTTTTCAGTTTTTTACATTTACAAAAAATAAGTTCGAAAGTGACAAGTTTTGATCCAAAGAAGACTGACAGCGAGTCTCTGCTGATGACATGAGATCGCCACAACCCAGTCATTTTAAAGCTTTTTATGGGTTTGCATGTGTAGGCACAAATCTTACTTATCACTGTCATCTTTTTTTGAACAGGAAACTATTAAAGCTTCAATCGCGTTGACTGAACAGGGCATATATTATGCAAATCCAGTCTGACCGCACTGCTTAGTTCCTCTTAAGAAAATGAACAAAATGTAATCATCATTTTGTACTGTACAATACTTTTAAATAGGTTGGGATCATTTTGTGATGTTGCTGGAGAAGGGTTTTAATAAATTTATACTTCTACCTACTCCTTTGAATGTTTATTGTATTGCTGTAATTTTATTTGCAACTTGGCAAGTTCAGTACATTTCAATAAATTTCAAAATTCGTTTCATGTTAATGTTTAGTGTGCGTATTTTAATTTATTTGATGTTTCTTTGTGCTTGTGTTTGAAATGTTAAGCTCACCCTCCGCACAGTGAAGAATCATGGCTTTATAACCAATAAATACACACTTATTTACTGTCAAGTCATGGCCTAGAATGAGATTATTATGGTATGATAATTCAGACTATATACACAACAGTATTTTAGTATTACTGAACTGACTGAGAATGTATTACTAAAATGTTTAGCATGATCCTTTTTAGAATTTCAACCAAAAAAAAGTAATAATACCAACTGCAGTTAAAATACTGTAGCGTTTTGATTATTAAAGGTATAATAATATTGTCTTTAATATTTTTTGTAAGTATGTGTATTCATCTTTCTAGAAAGTGAGACAACAGCATAGAAGCATTCATTCAGACAGCTGTGTCATGCAAAATGGACAGTGCTGTGTTACTCTGTGTTCCATACAAGCAGAAAAAACTGTTATGGTAGCTTTAGAGAAAGCATTACCTTAGTACTTTCTCCAGAATCTAATCAAATGTTCTATGAAGTGTGAAAATTGCATGAAGAAATCTGTTAGCAATTCTGAAATTGTAAGTTTTTAAAACCTTGGTTTGCAAGTTCCAAGTGTAGTTCACTTCACCAATAATCTTCTATTGGTGAAGTGGATATGTGGCCAAAAGTATTTCAAGGAGGTGCCAAGAACTTATTTCATTGCAAGGAGAAAGGCTAGGTCAGAACTTAGAAAAAAAATAAAAAGCATCAGTAAAAACACTTAAAACACTTGAATATGCAATCACATTAATGTCAACTCTATAAGCTTGACTTAATCACAAAATTTTGTAAAACCTGTTCACAAACTATGAGCTGCATATCTGTGAGGCCACTGACTGGAATATGGCAGAAATAAAAATGGCTCGTGTCGTCATGGGTTCAAATCAGGTTTACCTGATATTGGCCCAACTGGATCTGTTGGGCAGTACCAGGATAGGTACTTCATCTCTGGACAGACTGGTCATTATTCCCAGGATTACACCTTCAATCTGAGTTAAAATTTCATCCCTGGATTAAACAAAATAAAAGCAATTAATAAAATATCTTCTGATCTTTGACAAATGCATCTAAAATTATGCGAGGAAAACAGCGACAATGACACATACCTCGCCTCGCCTGTTAACTTATTTTTCCCATTTCACAAGTTTATTTGTTTTATTTAATTATTCATAGCTGTTACTTTTGCTGAACTAAAACAAATGTTTGTATGTAGAAAATTAATGGTAATCAATATATGCGTTGACAAAATGACAGAAGCAAAAGAGCACTAAAAAGTGCAGCGTGCCCTGCATCACTGCAATGTGATTTAATGCTGAGCGTAATCAGAAAGTCAGTTTTGTAAGTAATTGTTAAAAAAAAAAACTTTTAGGAGTAATTATAGGACACCATACTTTTAACTTTTACTTGAGTAAAATCATTATCAAGCATCGCTCCTCTTCTTTGAGTAAAATGAAAAAATAAAAATAAATAAGCAAGCTGGCTAACGCTAACACCATTCACTGAACTTCAGTAACAGAAATAAAAGCGAACTTACTGACTGATTTCCTCCACAGCACGCTGGTTCTCTGCTATAATGTCGACATTGTTCAACAGCTGAACACGAAGCTTGTCGATTTCAGAAAACAACTGTGCTTCAAAAGCACTCATTATGTTTCTGTCTAACCAACTAAAAAGAAGCTAACAGCTGTCTGACCGTTTACCTCCGTGGTTAGCTTGTACCTCAAATCTCGCGGTTAAACGCAGCTGAGACTGATTGCCTCCTGCGGTTATTGGACGAGGACAAATAAAAATAATTTTAGTATAAAAACACTTCTTACAATGTTGCTTTTATGAATAAAATTATTGAAAAAAATATAAATATTTTTAAGCTTAAGTATTATACCTACATTAGTGCAAAATTGCAAAAATTATAGGCTACGTTATTTTCAACATGTGTTAATAAAAAAAAAAAGACCTGTGGTCTGGACTTGTATTTACCCCATCTATTCTGATTCCCCTAAAAAGTGCTTTTCAATTCATCTTGCAAAAATGAAAAGACTGTGGCACATTTTAAACCTACCAAAATATGGCTGTCCATCTGGACATACTGGCAATACTTTTTAGTTCCAATTGCAACAACTGGTATATCAAATACTGTCTGCAAAATACATTGAAACTTTCAGAAAATATGAATATAACCCTAGTGTATAAATATTTTACTATGGCATTATTGTGTACACTTTTAATTGTATCTCTTAAAAATGCTAGACAACTAAGTAAGTAGGTCACAAATCAATTTTTTTTTTCTTTTCACAAGCCGATAGTTATTACTCATCTTGTAGCTCTGTCCATTATTAAGATCCAAGAATGTGTGTGGGCTGTAGTGGTTTAAGGTAATAAGCCAACATTGGCTAGTGCAAGGAAAAAATTCCCATTAGCACCCTCTGTGGGCCTCAATAATGAGACGTTCTATCTGAGCCTGCTGCTACTTGTCCAAGGTGTGTCTGCTGAATATGCGTGTCCTGCTGTTTGCGTGTGTTTCTATGGTGGTTTTAGAAGGATGTGGGTGGGGGCTTTTTTTTGCTGTGGTGAAAGTCCACATCGAAGAAACTAATATGCATCGTTTCATCTCGGACACGTGGAATGAATTTTTAAGCATCATTTTGAAAATGCAACGACAACACATGCCAACATGTGTTATAGATTTGAATGAGATGTTATAATCCCTTCATTATAAGGAGTTAGTTTACTGTGTGGTTGACTAATTTCAGCTGTTTGAAACCCAAACAATAAAATGACTTTAACAAAATGTGACAACCTTAATAATGTGCATGTTTTCTATCATCAACAAACTTTTAAATCTGTTTCTGGTTCTTTGTTGCGTCATTTAGCTAATATGTTGCTTCATTCTGAATAAATAAAAATAAAAATGAGCTCCGTTGAATATTAAGTTCTCCAGTGTCCTCAGCTTTTAGACCTTTTAGCAGGCATGCTGAGTGTGTGTTTTCAGTGGCACTGTTGTCTTTCTTTCTCAGTGTGAAGGCCTGGTCAGAGTGTGTGAACCAAGATCTATAAAAATAGGGGTCCATACCCCCGACCTGAACCTGAGTACTTCCTAAAGTTCTCCCTTTTTCCCTGAGTGGCTGTGACAAGCTGCTTCCGATGCATTGGCTCTTAATATCTTTGTAATTGCTATCTTTTAGAGATGATGAGCAGCCCCTCACTCAAGCTGAAAATAATCTTAATATGTGAGAGACTGCATGTTGCCAGAGTCCTTTTTCATCTTTCCCAGAAAGCCCCGAGACCCCCGCTGTTCCTTTGGCCAGAGAGAGATTTGCGTCGAGTGTGAGGCCCTAACCTGAGGAGACAGAGTGCAACGAGTCATATGCATGTCTCGGGATGAGTGTTTGAGCTGGGCAAGAGGAGGGAACTCAGGGGGGGGGAACAGTGGGCTCCAGGGTCAGAGGAAAGAAAAGAGCTAGGTGGAAGGAGGGGTGGGGTGCACTCTTTGCAGGTGAGGGGGATTAGCTGCAGCTAGAGGCCCATCGAAACTAAATACAGATCTGTCAACCTAATCCTCACAAATAGAAAGCAGAGCTGCCCTCCTTTCACAATCCACATAGTTCAGCACGTCCACCTCCTACTCCGTTGCCCCCCACACCAAACACACACTCACACAGTATACCTCTGGGTCTCCCATTTGTCTGGTTCTCATCAGCTTTGGTCATTTTGGCTATACCGCCCTCTCTTTAATGACCACTATCCCCAAAAGAGGAGCTAACAGATCACCCAGTGTCCAGTCTGACTGACAGATCCACATGGCCTTATGGAGTGATGGGACCAAGAGTCAAGGGGGCAAAGCCTCTCACTACACAGAGAGGAATCTTAATGGAGCCAGAGCCTGGAGCTGCATTAAACTGGCTGGACCTTTATCAGGCCCACACACCTCAGTAATGGACGGTGGTAAGTATGTGGCAGGGTTTGCAGTGTGCCTCACTGTCAAACCTGATGACACAAGTGACAGCGTGCCTGAATGATAACATCCTGCAACAGAATAAGCACAACTAAGCCTGGCATTAAGGGAAAGCTTAACTAAAATGGTATCTCTGACTGTCAGCACCAGCAGCTATAACTGATGGGTCTGGCTGCACTGCTGAGGGCTATATATCAGATCCAAGCTACTCCGGTTTTCCCAAGTGCCATATCCAGTTGCAGACAAACACAGAGCTGACAGGACATACCTCATACAGGCGAAAGTAGGTAGTGATTGATGGCAAAGAGCCCTGCAAGGTGCAGCGTTTCAAATAACGTAATATTGTATTTCTTACCAAAAGAATCCTGACAGTTCATTATGACATGTGATGAAACCCATTTGTTACGGCAATTCTAAACTAATAAAATAGACGTCATGTGAAGTCCACTGTCGGGTGGCAGTTGCCGGTTTCTGTCACTTTTCATTTTATGTATAAGATGCGGCGCTTTGAAAAGGTTTTTGCTCAATTACAAATTTCATCTGTATTTTTTATTTATTTTTTTTTAGGTACATTTCCAAGTTTCAGATAAATAAAATTTAAAAGCAAATGATTTTAATTGATGATGTGGTTCTTTAATGGAAAAAGACTATTCGATTCTGTTCTGTGACAACAGGTTACTGAACACAAAACTTATTAGCTGGTAGCAGTGACTGCCATCAAGCATCTGAGATACATGACATTCTTTGTCACAGCTCTGGAAGAATCTTTTCAGAGTTGAGAGAAACTCACGTTGAAGAGTTTAGATGCTGAATGGCCTGCATTAGGTCATCATCCCACAGCTTTTCAATCAGGTCTAAGTCCAGATTTTAACAAAGCTACTCAGACACTATAATTGTGTGTTTTTCAGCAATACAGAGGTCTCACTTATTGGGGCGAGGGTTCTTGATTTGTGCTTATTTGCTTAGTCATGTGGGCCATGACTTACTTCCAGGAGTCTCTATAGGACCTTCATGGTTCAGTGGTTTTCACCTGAGCTTCAACCTCTTAGAAATGGCTTTGTAAGCTTTTTTTCAGACTGATAGATGTCAGTCTTCAACTTTCTCAACTGCTCTTGAATTTATTTACATCAAGACAGCATGTGTTGCTTTTAGGAAAATGTTTTAGCCTACTTCATGTTTCAGACAAGTTCTTAAAATTAAAGCGATTTCCCAATTTTACAGGACTGATAATGGTCTGCCTTGGTGGTAATTAAACTCATTGGTTAAACTCACAGTTCAATCTTGACTTAACACGGTTATGAATTTACTTCCAGGAAGTAAACTGAAAAAGAAAGGAAGTTGTAATAAATCAATACAACAAAATTATTTCAATTGTCATTACATATTTTTCAGGATATATGCGGTGTAAATGAAGTAGCTGCTATTATTTTATTTCTTAAGATATGGGGATATACCATCCAACAACTCATTAATTTTTATTTTTATTTATTTTGCTTCAGCCATGTTTATTTATGTCACATAATTTCTTTTGGTTGCGGATAATGCAATAATAAATACATTTCCATAAACTCAGTTTGTATTATTTACAATATGAAAGATTACAAATCCGAGGGGTAATACATATCAACTTATTCAAAAAGTCACTTAAAATGTGGAATATTTCTACTAATATTTAATGGATCAGGCTTTAAAGGATAAATATAATCATAACCAAATCCCTAGTGTATGACATAAAATGACCTATTTCAAAGCTCTTTCTTATGTCCACCCACTCTTTTTCTTTTTCTGTCTGCTTGTCTCACAGCTGCGTCTCATATGTCCATGAGGCCCCTGGATGTGCGAGATACCAGAAGGGGAACATTTGCAATAGCCAAGCTCCACTTGCTTAGGCTGTTTTAATAGGCCATCAGCTTGTGCACTGTACACATCAGGGTTAGGCCAAAAACCAGGAGGACTGGACAGGCAGATTGGGATGAGTGGGGAGGGAAAAAAGAACATGTGCCTCCACCATATCGTGTCCTTGCAGCCGACCCCACATTTAAACCTTTTAAGATTTTTTTTTTTAAGACAGATTTACTCTACAGACCCACTTCCCCAAACCTCATCCGCCTTTCTGCGTCCACAGATCTTCAAAGCATTATTGCCTGCTGCTCTCTGAGGCAACACATGAAATAAATATTAATATGACCTCTGACCACATGCTTTGAGCTCCTAAACAGAGTTAACCAAGCAGACAGGAAGAGCAGCATCTCTCGCAATGCACATGGGTTTTTAACAAAAAACAAAAAGAAAGAAAAAGAGAGAACAATGTGACGAACAGATGACAATGGTACATGAGTGTTAAATTGTGTCCGGGGATGTTTTACTGCACTTCTGTGTGGTCTTCTTTGAAACTTTGTATCCTCCTCCAACCTGTTTCAGTGCAGAGAGGAGTTGCTGATGAAGGGGAGAAATGTTAAAGTGCAGTTGAAATGCTTTGTGCTAAATACTGATATACAAACCAAACTCAAGCTGAAGAAGTACAAGCAGATGACGATAGATACCACAAGCTTGTGATCTAAGTAATAAACTCTAAAAGTACAACTCTTTTACTGCAGCAACGTCCTCCTGCACTCTTAAAACTGCTGAGTTGAAAACAATTCAATATATTTTTCCTGTGTTGATCTGACACATTTACGGTTGGGTTATAAAGTGTGACTCAGCACACTGGGTTATAAATTTTCCCACAAAAAGTAGATTAAAGCAAAGTGGTAATTGTTCAGCTTTAACATTACCAAAAATTGTTGGGTCCTTTTACCAACATCAAGTTTGTCAGATAAGAAAGATTGCTTGATAATGTCAATGAGACTTGCCATGAAAATCTAGATAACGTCACTAAAACTTCATATTTTAACATTATATTAAAAGTCTGTATTGATTATACGTCCATTATTTTATTTTATTTTATTATCAAAGTGGTAATGCTGAAAACATTCTGTTCATTTCCTAGCAGATAAAAAGCTAAATTGTTATTTTAAGTGATCAGACATGTTCATGTCATGGTTTGGTGGCATACTCAAATTAGATTAAAGTGAATAAATTACTCAAAATGAACTCTTACAAAACAAGACTAAACATGAATGAAAAGCAACCAGACAAAACAAGGGGAAACAGAAACAGGAGAAACCGACTGTGAGTATAGTATAAATGAGAAAAAATAGTGGAGAGGAGATTGTTGGCACAAGGAAGAGATGCGTGACTAATGGATGTGCAGCAGCTATGGCAGATAATGAACAGGAGTAAACTGAGCGAGCTGACTGGAGATCACACAGAAGCAACGCAGAAGCAGATCAAGAGAAGAAACTAAGACATTAACTGAATACGGGTGAGCAGGAAACAAATAACTTGATGAAACACAGAAATCCACTAAAAAACATAGAACAAACAGAAGGCAGCAAAACAGAAAACCAAAGTTCAGCAGATCATGTTAGATTTCACTGTTAGTAATTAGCATCTTTTGGACAGTAACAATATTATGTGGTCTAAATGGACCAAACTGCTATTTTTTATTTCATCCTGACAAAGGGCTTAATTAAAAAAAAAAAAAAAAAAGAAGCAGAAGACGTTTTTGTTGTTGTTGTTGTTGTTGTTGTTGTTGTTGTTGTTGTTGTTGTTGTCCACCCTTGGAGTCGAAATTAAAGATACAGGTACATATTTAGTTCAAAATTGTGATTTGTGAAGACAGATAATTTCAAGTCTCTTCTCTCACCAAACAAAGTCTGTCCCAATTTTTTGGCTTAATAGTTAGCTTGACTAAGCCTAACCCTAAGCCAACAGCATGAAAAAAAAGCATTTAGGATGAAGAAATATTATTTTTAAAAGCTTCACAGTTTGTCCTGACATTGTCTCCTCACATTCATCAATGTAGCTGAAATTTTTGGCGCGAGTCATTTAATCGCGTTAAGGTGGCGGCTCCAACATCACTCTGTATCTTTGTTAATCCTGGTTCCTTCATTCAGTGTGACTTACTCAAGGAAAATCATGGCCATTCTTTCAACAGCTTTATCCGATGCGTTTCGGCGACAGAGCTTTCAAACATGGTTTGTTCTGCTTTTCTGCCTTAATTCCCCTTGTCAAAGGCCCCTCAGTGCAGCTCACCCTGGTTGGCCTCAGCTTGTGCCCACTGTTTACAGGGACTGTCACCGGGCTCACGAAGGACTAAACAAAAGGGGGTCTGTTCCTTTTGTGCTGTCCAGGTTTGTCTGCCCCTCTCTGGGCACAAACTGAGGAGCTTTTGGAGGGGATTTGACCTCGCCAACCCTGCAGCATAGGAAATAAAGCACCAAGAATCACACACTGAAAGAAAGTGATGAAGAGTGGAAGATGTGGATTTTCATTCAAACCCCTTTTTTTTATGGTCCCAGTCAGAAGCTGCTGTATTGTAAACACCTGCAGCCATTAGCTGGATCTGTCTGAGCAACGGATAGAAATGTTTACAAGTCCCCACTGAGAGGCCTGCTAAAATCAGATGGAATCTGGTGTACAGAAAAAGCAGTTGCAAAATGTGAGGTGTTTTAAACAATGTAACTGAAAAAAGCAGAAAGGAATGCTTTTAAAGACAAGAATAGTCGTGGGGTTATACTGCATTGCAATTCCCATTCTTTAAACTTTTTTTTTTTTTTTTCAAATTTTGTCATTTAACAAATGATGTGTTTTGGGGATTTTATGCAAAAGTCCAGCACATTTTCACTGAATTCATTTTTTTTTTTTTCACAAAAATGTGAGAGGTGTGTTGTGCATGTGTTTTTGCCATTGTTACTATCATATCCCTTAATAAAGACTAGTACAAGCAGAAGTCTTCAAAAGTAACGTACAGTGATCACTAATCAGAGCCCACCTAAACACACTTTAAAGCTGCTCAGTTTAATCGTTGGAAAACATTACTGAACAAACAGCATCGTGAACACCAAAGAAAACAGCATGAGAGTCAAGAAGAAAGTTGTGGATAAGGTTTAAGAAAAGTTAGCTTTAAAGAAAAGAATTACTTAGTTTTGAAAAGCTCACGCAGCACTGCTCAATCTATCATCTAAAAATGGAAATTTGGCATAACTGCAAAGCTACCTAGACGTGGCTGTTCACTTGAGCCAAAAGGTCAGGAGAGGAGAGCACGTAAGAAGCAACCAAAAGGTAACCATGGAGGTGCTGCAGAAATCCACGCCTCAGTTATTGAGCATGTTATTATATGCTAAATAACAGAAAAACAAATCCAGACAAAATACACACATTATAACAGTCACATTAAAACACTTACGTAAAATAAAAAAAAGCAATAAAAATAACATGTCAGCTCATGCTGGATCAAAACCTAATGAAGAAAGATTTTTAAAAGAGACTTAGAACCTGAGGCCTGTCTAATAGTTAAAGGCAATATACTCCAAAGGAGTCATAACAAAAACAGTTTGATCTCCTCTAAGTTTCTGCCTAGTCTTTGGGACAACTATCAGCAGCTGACTGGCTGTTGAAAGAGCTCACAAAGGAAGACAAGTCTGGTGTAAATCATAAAAGTACTGAGAATCAAGACCATGTAGACATTTATAAGATTTTTGAAATTAAGTCTGGGATGCCCAGACACTTCATAAAGTGGATTGCAATATTCAAAATATTCAAGAAAGGAAAATGATCACAAATAGAAGGTGCAAACCATCAGAATCGCTAAAAAGCAGTTTAAATCTGTAACTTTAACAACGTTAAAGCAGAGCAGTAGCCATAGTGGATAGTGAACTCTGGACTGCTTGCTGACCTTCAAATTTCCCAGTGAGAATTCCAACTTCAACTGGCATTGTTGATACGTTTCCAACAGAAACATAAAAATAAAAAATAAAAAATCCAACTTCTGAGCACAAACATGATGCACCACGAGTGTTTCATTTACCACAGCGCTATGACTTACAACTTACAATAACACATTATTTGCAAAGAAAATGGGAAATTGGTTTAAAGTCTGTATACTTATATATCTGCATACCTACTGCCTTGTTACTGTAAACTCTCCTGTATGAATTCTTTTGAGGTTCCCATGCTAGCAGTTTGGCCCTAAGCAGCCGCAAATTTTACTTATACCCTGGGGCTGGCTCTGACTGTATCTGTGCCTTTTTGACATCAAAGAACAACAGACTATAAAGCCTGGGCTCAGACCCACATGACCCCTTGTATTCAGACAGTGCACCTGCAGATTAGGCAGCGCAGCAACTGCATGTTGCAACGGCTCCCACGGTATTGAAGTGATCCCTGACGAAAACACGAAAAATTATTACTCTTTTCCATGATGTGTGCTTTCTAAGCCTGAACTGAAATCACCAGTTTTATTGTCGTCAGTGAATCCTCACAAACGAAAGGGCTTTAAATGTAACAACTCATACTGAAGCACCGTAATACACACCCCATATTCACTTCGTTTTGCATTTTGCACGTGTCGCTTGGAGATCTTTTCCAACTGGCAACAAAGCAAAACTCGCTCTCCTTTCAGAGAGAAAGAGAGAGAGAGGGAGAGAGAGAGAGAGAGAGCATATGCGCCCTCTTCGTCCCTCTTTCCCTCCTTCTCGTACTCCTCCCAGCGCTCAGCGCCTCCTTACAACTTGTTTAGTGAAATGCATGGGCTCGCAGTCTCCTCTCCGCAGTTGCATGCTGCACCGCAGTTGGTAACTTTTGACCGCAAGGTTTTGAATGAGGATCGAGGCGCACGCTACTTCAATCCATCCAGAAAAGTGATTTATTAAAGGACTTTTTCCGCTGACTTGATGAATCACTTAGAATGGTTCCCCTCAACATGAGGGCCTGTAAGTGATTTTTGGATATTGATTACAGGGCTGCCTTGCTGTTAAGAGTTCCACATATATTTTTTTCTGAGTTTCGGCGACCCCGATATTGGCGCAATTACGCACGGAGAAGCGCAATGGCACATATTCTGGACAGGCGTGCGCCCGTTTTGCTCTTGGTGTGGAGCTACTGCGTGCTGGCGGACACAACCTTTACGAACTTCACCTTGGACAATGAGTTCCACTCAAGTTTTATCCACCGCCGGCTGAAGAGCCAGGAGCGCAAGGAGATGCAGCGGGAGATCCTGTCGATCTTGGGGCTGCCGCACCGGCCGCGACCTCACCTCCACGGGAAGCACAACGCTGCCCCGATGTTCATGCTGGACCTGTACAACGCCATGTCCACGGATGGGGACGAGACGAGATACTCTTACCCTTACAAACCCATTTTCACGACACAAGGCCCACCGATTGCCAGCCTGCAAGACAACAACTTCTTGAATGACGCTGACATGGTCATGAGCTTTGTGAATTTAGGTAAGCTTCTTTATTTATTCAAGTCTTCATCAGTCTCTTTTCTTACATTAAAAAATAAACAAACAAAAACAACATAGCAACCTAAAAAGTATACATATATACTTTTCCAAGTTGCGTCTGCTTTTCATTTAGCTTGAAATATGTGAGGACAGCATTAGGGTCATTTTTCATGCCGTGTCATCTGTAATAGCAGCTTATGAACTCTCCCTTTGCAACACCTGTGCGCGCGCACACAATAACTGTGTTTATAAAACCAAAAGCGCAGTTTCCCAGCTAATACCAGGAGAGTCAAATTCCACTGAACCCCTTTGTTAAACAGCTGAGAGGAACTATAATTTTCAGGTGCTTTAGTTGCGGATGAGGGAGCAGCTCGCAGCTAATATGTCAGCCAGGCCTTATCTGAAGAATGAGTCAACAAAGGAATGGGTTCAAAGTGCACCACCAGGTCCTCCTTTAACTCTAATCTGGAGACATCCCTGTAGAAGCAGAGATATCAGAATAATGCCAGTCAGCAGCGATTTCAGCTTAGTTTAATCAGATTTGTTTGCAAATGACTGAGTTGTGACTTTGTAGCATGCACTTCACATCGGTGATTAGTTTTTTGTGTTTTGTTTTGTTTTTGTTTTGTGTGCAGTGCTTTACCTCGTATTGCCCCGTTCAGGCATGGACTTCAATTTATTTCAATCACATTTTATTGCATGGGGATACACAATGTAGTGAATAATTGTGGAAGAAAAACTAACAGGTTTCTGAAATATTACAAATAAAAATCTGAGTTTATTTATTTATTTTTTGAAGAACAACCTTTAGCTGTAGCTGTTGTAGTCAGTCTGGAGCACATCTGATTGAAACTGTTGCTCATTCCTCCTAAACTCTGTCAGATTGGAAGTGAGGCATCTGTGAACATCTTTTCATGTTTTACCACAGATACTCAGTTGGGCATTTGGGCTTTGACTGGTCCACTTTGACACCTCATTATGTACTGATCTGATGTGCTCTATTGTATGTAATCATGGTTGTTGTCCTGCGTTAAGATTTAAGATATCTGCTCCATTCTCAGGTATTTTGTTGCCTTTAACAGATTTTATTTCAGGACTTCCCTTTATTTACCTCCACATATCTACTTATCAGCTCTAACTACTTTTACTCTTTGTGCTCAAGAAAATCATCCTCACAGCATGATGCTGCCAGTGCCATGTCTCACAGTGGGGATAATGCCTCGAGGGTGATGTGTAGGTAGTTTTAGTCAGTTCAGTTCCTCATAGCACTTGGCATGTAGACTAAAATGACCAGAGTGATATATATATATATATATATATATATATATACTTGCTTTCAATCCTGGAAAGACCATTGTGTAAGTATCTTGGCAAGACAGAGGGAGGTGACACTGGCTCCCTTCACTGCAATGTGTAATTACTGTGGGAGCTGATGTATTGTGACTATTTTCAACAGGCTGCAGCACAGATGGATTTGACCACATAGACTCACAAAGTCAAGAGGCAATGCTGCAGCAGCCTCAAGGGGTAGCGGAGGGCTTTGGAGCCGAAAAGACAAGAGATAAACCCGCTTTTAGGGCTTCTGAAAGATGGCTTCCACCTGAAAAAGGGGAAACTGTTTTATTGAATATATGTTAAAAAGTAGCAGAAGGAAAGTCACACTTCTGTTTTTATATCTTGCAGATAATGTCATTTTAAATGACCTTTGGCCAGATGGACCCTTTAAGGCACATGTTCATGTCTCTCATTTGGACACAAAGAGGGTATTTGTGATGACATTCTGTCACATGCTGCAAATATCAGTGTTTTTTTGTTTTTTCTTTCTTTTTGCTAAATTTTGCGTTTTTATCATTAAACATTTGTGGAAGGCCTTTATTTCATTGCTTCATTACGTTTCACTTGAGAGAAGGAGGAAAAAGTTAAGGGAGAAGGAGAGAGAGAAGAAAGTGATGGCAATTAAACTGACTGTGTTTCCTCTCTAAATTCCTTCGTTTCCACATTTGCACTTTGCGGCTTTTGTTTTCTCATTTAGGTTGTCTGAGAGCTAAACAGGCACAGTTTTTATTTTAAAAAAACACTCCTCAAACTGTTGCATGACTCTGCATCTGTAAAGCCAACGCATACAAGTCAGACTTTGCACCCTGGTTGCAGCAAAGGCCCATTTTCATACATTGACCTCCGTCTTTGTTAGAGCCCATATAGAAGTCGCGGAGTGATTCGCTGAAGGAGCCACTAAATGACTTAATATGAATTTTTTGGCTAATCCTTCTCAACTCGCTTTGTTTTTGCTTCTTGGAGCTCTGTTGTGAGTCCAGAGGAGCCAGCTGAGGGTGTGTGTGGGTTTTTTGGGACAGACCCCAGGCCAGGGACGTCCTGTATTGAGTCACTGGAGTTTAAAAGCCCAGCTGTGTAAATGACTTACAGCATGCATTCAGAATTCACACTGCTACATGCAAACACAGGTCACCCAGGCACTGGGAGTGAGCCAGACACGATCATGCAGCAAGTTAACCCAACACTCAAGTCTCTGAAGCTGACCACACAAAATGATCCCGTCTGTCTACCTGCACTGATTATTTACGGTTGTGCTTTTGGTCTCTGGTAGCATTAGCCCTCGGCCACTGTCTGCTAAAGCATTTCCTCCTTAACAAACCACGACTTCCGTGGCTTTTGGCAACAGCTTTGGCCTGTAAAGTTCAGCTTATGTTGAACTGATGCACACCAGTCCTTCTCGTCCCATTGGAGTAAAAACAATCACTCAGCATAGCTTGCAATAATCCCATTAAGGTCTTTTTAATCAGAGGAAACTTGCTATTGAACGTCTGCTGTCTCCATGACTAAAAGAGCAGCAGGCTCATCATCTGTGTCTGCACGTGTGCGTGTGTGTGCGAGTGTGTGAGGGAGGGAGTGGGGATCAGACCCTTTACAGTAAGATGTTATCACGAGGTATGTTAGTCACAGCTTCCTTGTTTTCCCTCTTCTCATGCAACCCCACATGGACTATAACTGTGACCGAAAGTTGGAATGACACAACCTTGCAGTAAATCGGAGAACTAACACAGCCAGGATGTCCCAGTATTTTTATTTGACTGAAGATGAAGGCAAGACTTTTCACCTTGTTTTCTATCCTCAAAAATAAAAAAGTAGTGATTTTATTTATTTTTTATTTATTCAGTTTATCTGCATTAGTAGGAGAAGTATTTACACCCTTTCTCCCATTTTTTATTAGCTGCTGAGATAGATCATCACAAAGTAGTGCAAAGTAATAGCAAAATAAAAGTGTGGCATTCATTTGTGATTTGAATTTCAGCTGCTAAATCTCTATCAGCGTTACATGTCTTTGTTTGCATATTTATCTTTGGAAAATGGCTCAATTCCAGCCAGATTAAACAGAGAGAGCATCTTTGAACATCAGCTTTCAAGTCTCGTCGGTGGCTCTCAATTAGATTTAGATCTGGATTTTAAATTGGTAATTCCAACATACGGATACGCTTTGATCTAAACTCTGTAACTCTGCAGCCAGAGCTACAGAGAATTGGTCGCTTTGTAGCTACTGATTCCCACCACCTTCCTGCTGAGGTGGTGAACCTCCATGTCTGGTCTCAAATTTTCTGCAGCCTCTAAAGGTTTTTTTTTTTTTTCTTCAGGTTTTGGCTTCTGCTTGACTCCATTAACCTTAACCTATCATCATGAACTTGTTTTTCTATCCCTGCTAAAAAAAAAACAAAAAAAAAAAACAAGACATCTTACCCACAGCATGATTCAGCCACCACCATTATTTCATGGTGTGCATGGTTTGTTGAGATTTTGCTCTCATCTAATAAGATCCACGTACATGGCATATTAAAAACTGCATATTTGACTTCTTGTTGATTCCTTTCAACCACAACTTTATTCATGCCACTTTTCCGTACAGGATAGACCTGTAGCATGTAGTAGTTGCCCTGCTGACAGTTTCTCCCACCAGAGCAGCAGAGGTTTATAGAGCCTGCAGAGTGACCATAGACATCTTAGCTGCTTCTCTGGTTCATGTCTTCTTTGCCTGACAGTTTAGATGGTAAATGATGTCTTAGCAGTGTTCTGGTTCTGTTATACCATGGATTGGATTGAGCGGTGCTCTGGGATGTTCAGAGCTTATTGTTCGGTAGCCTCTGCTTTACACTTGGTGTGTTCCTTGGTCTTCATGATCCATTTTTACTGTTCACCAATAAACCACTGAAACCTTCATATAGCAGCTGGACCTACACTGAGATTAAATCACAGATGTTGAATTGTACTAATTAGGTGCCTTCCTATTTGTCCCGGTGGGATTTAGAGCAAAAGGTCTGAATCCAATTGCACGTCACTCTTCAGAATTTTTAATTGTGAGCAATTTAAAATCACGTATCAATTCCACACCATTAAATATATTTGAAGTTCGACTTTCATGTTTCAAAATGTGACAAAGGCTGTGGGATATTAGCCCATGTTCACTGACTCATCCAGAAATGTCAGACTGTCTGGACTCAGACGGTTGTTGAGGCTGCAGAGGGAAAACATGTAAAAACGCAAATAAATATCTAACCACTGGCAATCGTGCTACTAGAGCATATTTTAATTGTTCAGTGTTCTGCTGCTGTTAATCTGCGCCAGATGGGATTCATCGCTCAGGTTGAAAAACAGTAAACAAATAAAGTTCTGCTGGAATTTTTTCCACTCTCTTTGCTCCACCACTCGTGTTGTCTCAAACTTATCATGTTGCCAGTTCCACTTTCACAGAACCGAGGCGTGCTAATGTCATGCTCATGTACAAACCAAGTAATGAGAGGAGGCAGAGGTTCTCTGTGTTACCTGTGTGACCTGATCGGGCAACAGCTGGCCCTGGCCCTGGCCCTGGCCCTGGCCCTGGCCCTGGCCCTGGCCCTGGCCCTGGCCCTGGCCCTGGCCCTGGCCCTGGCCCGTTTACTGCACCTATCTCTTCGAGTTCTTTTCAGTGTTATTTTGTGGCTTAGAGGCAACATTGTGAACAGCAGGCAGTAAGAAATGTCAAACTGGTAAATTAGTTTAAAAAATGTAGAGGCTTTGGATTTCGGACAGAACTCTGTCACCAGCTCGCTCTCTTACTACAAACTCAGAAGCAGTTGAGTCATTCTGTTGTAACATCGGAAAAGCTCGGCTCTTGTTTCACAGTTAATCAGGCTCTAATCTTTTTTTTTTCTTCTTTTTTTCTCGTGAAGAGCTTCAATATAATTTTTAGCAACAAGCTCATATCTCTCTTTCATCCTCTCCCCACCCTTCTCTCTGTTGTGCCTTGCATTCCTCTCAACAGTGTGCTGCCTGTGGTGCTGAGGTTAATACAGATGTTTCTCTCTGTCTGTGGGCCAAAGCAGCTGTGCAGAGAAACTTTATCTTTTCAGAGTCCAACAAGTCCCCTCGACTCACCCTCCACCAGCACGCCTGGCCCAGTGTCCAAGCTGTTTTCACACACACACACACACACACACACACACCCACACACACACACACACGCACAAACACACGCACACACGACAATCTGACACCAGATATCCCCACACCACCCTCCTGAAACGAGCCGTATTGATTGGCGGTGCCGGCCTCTGAGTTTTAATTAGTTAGTTATCATACGGTCCCTGCAGTGTTTTCTGGTGTTTAGTCTTCAACCTCCTGATCTAGCCTTCACCTCCAGAGGTTTACACCTCCTGCGCTTCCAGACATAAAACATTTCAACGCTTTCTCGAGTTCTTTTGTATGTTTTTCCACTCCCCACCTCTCTTCTCACACACATAAGCTCATGAACACACACTTTTTCTGACTGTTTGTACCTCTTTTTCTCTGTATCTCTTTGTAAATTCAAGCAAAAAAAAAGAGTTTTCTTCCTTAAATCATGCCATCGATTGTCGTCGGCTTGTTTAAAAGCGGATAAATCATTGTCTCTCTGACTCTAAACCAAAAAGGCTTCTCAAAATATGTCTGATGCAGTCTTTCACATGTGGACAATAGAAAAAAAAAATCAATGTGTGCTGAAGGCCACGTTTTTAAACTCTCTGCATGGAACCTGTCCTTGACAGTGTTTGTTTTCCTTTCGTCCTCTTCCAGATTTATGTAGTCATTTGAGTGTACGCTCCCAGGGGAGTCGAAACACACGCATGTGCACGCCTGCGTACAAGTGCAGAGAAATGTGCGCTTGGTTTTATGTGGTCAAAAGCAACATCTCTGAAGCCAATTAGTGTTATTGAAGGCATGTTTTTCATTGCTGCTGGACAGGGAGTGTGCAGAAGCAGAGAAATGCTGCAGCTGGTACAGACAGCCCGGTCTTCCCGTCAGGTAGTTACTCATACAGGATTTGATTTAATGTATCAACGTCTGTTGTGGATATACAGCTGCATGCTCTTGGGGTATGTTTTTTTTTTTTTTTTTGTCAAATTGGGTATATCCACAGTAATACTGTGATCCAGTATTTAAGGACTTCCCGTAAGTCATATTTAGTTTTGGGTAAACTTTGAACCAAACCATTCCATTGAAGCTCAGGCTGTATTCTTAGAGCCACTGCCCTGCTGAGGTAAAGCGCCACCTCTGCCTCAAGTCTTTTGCAGCTTCGAGACATTTTGTTTTTCCAGGACTGTCCTGTATTAAGCTTCTTAGGGCATCTTCTCTTCCACTCTGACATGCTTTGCTTCTCTTTCCCCGATGAAACCACGTCGCCCCCTGCATAATGCAGCCACCACCTGGTTTGTGGGTAATGAGATTCTTGCCACTCTCAGATTTGTGACGTGACTAATGTTTGTTCTGCCAACTAATTTTCCCTCTCAGACGAGATCTCTGCAGCTCCTCCAGGGCTGCCTCTTTGACTGATGCTCAGTTGTTTTAGGTGAAAGGCTATGTCTTGTTAGGTTTCCAGATGTGCCACACGCTTTCCATTTTTGTACAATAGCTTGAATGGTGCTCAGTGATCTCACGGATTCTAATGACTCAATTCTTGGGCTGTTGCTTAATCCTGCTTTAAGCTTCTCCAAACCCTCATCCCAGACCTGTTTGATGTTTTTATTAGTATCTATGACACTGTTTATTCTCTAACTATTCTCTGAGGTCTTCAAAGAACACCTAAATGTATTCTGAAGTTTATACAGGTAAACTCTATTGTAGTTTCGGTTGCACTCGATTTCATGGCTGGATTCAAATACATCACATTGAACTTTTTCGATTTTTCTTTTAGGAAAAAAAAGTTAACTATGTGTCATTTCCCCTAAACTTCACAATTAGGTACTACTTCGAGTTGGACTATTACATAAAATCCCAAAATCACATTCAAGTTGCATTTGTAACTTGATAAAAACTCGAAGCAGTGTGAATACTTTTTTAGGCACCGAGTACCAAAAAACACAATCAAAAGAATCTCAGCCTGCATGAGTTTCAGGCGTCTCTACAAAGTCCACACCGCGCTATCCAGAAATATCACTCTTTTTTATTTTCCCATTTATGACTTTGCAAACTCACCTGTTGAACCGAGGCAACCCAGAATGACATCTGGTGGTACACAGCCTGAGTGTGCCGGCCAAGTCAAGGCACTTGCTGGGAGAGATGATGAAACACGCTGCGGGTGGGACTTGATAATGTGGCCAGTGGTCAAAAAGCACAGATGTACAAAGCAGCGGGCGTTCTTGCTCTGCTTCAATGATGGAATGACCTGCTTCTCTGCCAGGAATGCTGGGCTCATCTGAGTTGTTTTTTTTTTTCTTTTTTCTGCTAAGCTCACTCTTGTGTTCTAAGTCTTGATTTTCTCTTACTGTAGCCCCAAGCCCTCACAGCAATCAGGATAATTTGGATCTCTAATTATTTGTGGGGGAAAAAAAATGGAGCTAGATAATGCACTTAATATTAGAATAAATATTAATTCCACCCACATAGCCCCTTTCATTTTATCGTCTGGGCTACTTTGGCTAGGACTTATCAGAGAACAGCAGCATCTAAGACTCCCCTGCACTCCTCTGACGACGAGTACCAAGCAGTGAAGCTCAGAGGGCAGATGTAGGCCAGAGCACAGCCAGAGATCCTGGGACCAATAGCTCCACTGCTGCAATAACAAATATAGCGCTCTTTGCTTGGTACTGGGGCACTGGTAGGGCAGAGGTGACATGAGGAATGAAGTGGGAACCATAGATGAAGACAAAAAAGAGGAAATACAAAGAGAATACATTTGTTTGATGTCTTTAAAGTGCCTTGAAAAGTATTCACTGACCTTTTTCGCATTCTTTTATGTTACACACAAAAACCTCAATGTCATTTATGTGATAGACGGTCTAAATGCGAAGGATGATTGGTAAAAAACAAACGTCTCTCTGAGCAAATCAGCCCTATGATGAAACATGGTAGTTACAGCATCATTTTGTGTCTTCAAAAGGGACTGAAAAATTGGTCGGCGCTAATCAGTTATGTAAAAGTGAGAACTGGGAAAACTTGGGAAAAATATCTGCTAATGGCTACAAAAGACTTGAGACTTTTGTAGACTGGGCAAGAGCTGAGCTTCAAGCGCATTCATGTGGTAGAACACCTCAAACTTAATGTAACTAACATGTAAATAACATTTCTGTAAATGTAAATCATCCAGTCTGACTGATCTTAAGATATTTTGCCCCAAAAATCAGCCATACATTTTTTTTTTTCATACATACCCTAATAAACTTACAGTTATGATTGCAGCAAACAATTGTTTGACAAAATTTGTCTTTTAAAGTTACTGATTATTATGGGACTCTTTGAAGAATTGTCTCCATTCTCTGGCTACTGGTTCCAGTTGAACATAATATTCCACCTTCCATTTTACTAATTGTAATACGTATTCAATTTTTGTGTCCTCATTTCAACTGGTCCTGTTTAATCATTTTGTTGTCATGTTGTAATTGATATTTACTATTCAGGTTACCGGTGACTTTATGCTCTGTGAAACACTTTGGTGGTTTCAAATACCCTGCCGTAGCTAATAGACATCCTAATAAAATGCATTGAATTTCATGATAGCTGAGTGTTAAATAAAGCATCAAAGTGCAAGGGGCGTTATTTTGTGTTACTACCTTCATATAGCGTCTGCGTCTTGGATGTGGGGTTGCAAAGGCTTGTGAACCTCCGTGTCAGAGCAGTTGTGACTGTTTGACACAGTAAAACCCTATTTCGAGCCACCTATCCTGCCCAGCCACCAGCTGCACTATGAAATGTGTGTTAGGTCTCCAAACAGAAAATTGCGTTAGCGGAAGCCTATAATGCTGACCAGAGTTCTCAGAAGTTCTCCAACATTTAAATAAAAGCCTGCAAAAGTCAAGCAACGGCGGCATACAAGCGGTTTTATGACAAGTGATGAAACATTGCATTTGTGTCAGGATGATATACGAATTGGCTGTGACTGGCCTCTATTTGCGTAGGAAAAAACGAGCAGCTGCCTTTTCCATCTATTGCCTCTGGAGATATTTATTTGTGAAAAACCAAAGTTAATAGGCTGTGAGAACCAAAATAAACAACACGCTGATAAAATCAGAGTGCCAATCATGTGCGCACAAGGTGCAGCACTGGGATGCAGAGGAAAATCTTAAAATGTTTTCCCTCCTGCCAACGAGCGCACGACATGTGAGTTTTCCTGAGGTCTATAATAGGAGCTGGCTTGGCTCAATGAGGAGGGTGTGGTTCCTGTGGCCTCTAAATTAAAGAACATAAAAACAAGGGGATGAGGAGAAGAGGGGGTGAGTGGGGTAAAACTGAATGGCTGCGGTGTGGTGACTGAGTTGTTTTATCCGGGAGGAAGTGCAGATGGTTAAAGTGGCATTAGTGCTTGGAGATGCCTTGCTGCTTGGCACCAAAAGCTCTTTTTCTCCTCACTCCTTCTGCACAGCTCATTATATCGCATAACAGAATGAAGACTGATAAAAATGTAGTCACGTTGTTGCCAATCTCACTAATCTAAAGCCTTTTTAGCCAAGCAGCATTGTGCTGTTGACCCTCACCCAAAATAGATCAGTGTGTGGGGGAGGGCTACATATGTCTAAAAATGATTCAAAACGGGGATCAACAAAGGAAAAAGGAATATTTTTGTAATTTTATTTTAAACGCATTTTTTTTATTATTTTTACAAAATGTATTTCTTCAGTTTTCATCATTTAGTCTTGCTCCTTTCACACATGTGCACACACCGACACACACGCACATACACAGACATTTAGTTGTACCAATAAATCTTTTGTAGATTGTTTATTCCAAGTCTTGAAAGGTAAAACCTAGATGAACGAGTGCGCCTTTATGGATTCTTATTTTTTGACATGTGACGAAAGTGAAACTTTCAGAAACCGCAGAGTTAAATTCTCAATAGCTGAAAATGCGACATGTTGGTTTATTCATTCTCCACCTAAATCTTAGTGGAATGTCTGTGGGAATAGATTATTCTATGAAAAACCTCTGGTAATACAGCCAAAGTTACATGAAATCAATTTGTTTTGGTAGCTAATTCTATTCACAATTAGATTTGCAATTTTGGGAAAACCTCTTGCAGTTTTCTCTGACTTGGGAAAATATCTCCCAACAAAGCTCCAGTACCTATTTTTCTTCTTGCGACTTCACTTATCACTGAGCAAATGCTGTCTTGTTTCTTATACAAGTGTGTGTGGATCATGCACCCAAAGTGAAATGGAATTGCTCTCAGGGTTCAGTTTTCATCGACGGTCGACAGCTGACAAACCAAGGAGAAGGTGGCTGAAGAATCTGAATAGAAAGTGAACTCCACAACTCATATTTACAACTTTCACTCTGTCAACAAAAAATTCACACACAGAGAGATATCTCTGTTCTGGTTTAGCTACAGCCATCCAAGAAAGAAACTGTGGTTCTTAAAATGGCAAACAGCACTGCCGAATAAATACAACACATGGTTTTATTTATTTATTTTTAAAATAAAGTAACGATCAACATAGTTACATTGTAGTGACTCATCAGTGCATAGAACGCTCTTTCTGCCCCTGAACATATCTTCAATAAAAATTGTCCCATAAACGACAGGGCTATAGATTCAGATATAGAATTATTAAACTCAAAAGAATTTCCAGATCATTATAAAATTAAATCATAATTTGTATCTTCATCTGAGAAGAGATCATTCAAGAACTTAATATTATTCAAAATAAAAAGTCAGTTCCTAAGATCATCCTCCTGATCTTTGAAAAAGAATGGTACACGTATAACAACATTGTCCTATGTGAAAAAAAAATATAGTTCCATGTTTATTTGCTTGCATTCACATCATTAGAAAGAGCCTTATTACATATAAGAATGCTGATGATTTCGTGAGAAGCTTCTTCAGGTTTTCATAAAAGGAAAATCTTTGTATTTGTTGCACCTTACCACCAAGTAAAAGGTATTTATTTTGAATTTGTTTTGCAATGATCTTTCAATTTTTGTGACCGTTAATGTTTTTTGATAATTCCCTCTGTAGGAAAACATTTGCACTAAATTAGCTGCCCAACAAAGTGCCAAAAGGTTATGCATATCTGAGAACTAAAAGTCAGCTTTGACACAGATAGCCCCCCCCCTTACAAGTAGTGTGTTGGCAGTCGTGTGAGAAAACCGTTTTAAAACGCTTGTTATTCTCAATTTAACTTCAGGCAATAATAAGGTATCCTTAGTGGTAGAAAACATCATGGTTAAGGCTAAATTACATTTATTTTGAAATGCCACTCGCACGGCAATAACCATTTTTTTTCATATGACTCACATTTACTGCTTCCTGATTATGTTTACAAAATGCAAATAGTTGCCTTAGAGAGAACTTGGCTGAGGTTTCTAACTGGTCTAGATTTAATCCACATTAACAAAAAAATTATTAACAATAATAATTAAATAAAAAGATTTAAAAAGCTAATCCCTTGCCCTGACGTATTTCAACTCTGTTGATTCAAATGTTAATACAACGCCGTCCAAAAGTATTTTTACACCTTGATCTTTCTTTTTTTTTTTTTTACATATTGTCAAGTTGCAACCACAAACTTTACTATATATGTTTTTGCGATAGCCGTTGTCAGGGGGGGAAAAAAAAAAAAAAAGTTATAAAAAGTCCAGACTTAGGAAGTAAAGAAAACAAGTGGAACAAGATCCGCTGGTCAGATCAAATCAAAATTAAAGCTTTTGGCCTACATGTAAAGTTCTGTGTGGAGGAACACTGGCACTGTACATCACATTGAACAGTTCTTGCCACCCATGGTGGTGGCAGCATCATGCTGTGGGGATGCCTTCTTTCAGTAGAGACAGGGAAAATAGTCAGAATAGATGGGAAGGTAGATGAAACTAAATATAGGTGGAGGTTCACCCTCTAGAAGGACAATGCCTTTACAGGTGCAATTAAAAAGTCAATTATTCAAAAGTGCATTTATTTTTGCAACTCATTTCATAAAGTGAAACACAATATTTAAATTAATTTAGCCAGAATCGGATGCTTTCGAGCTTTTATGTCTTAATTATGACATTCCATGTGTAGTTAATGAAAACATGATACAAGAAATTAGTATTTTATCAGACCACTAGAAATACATTTGTAATACAGAGATGTGGGGATAATGTATAATGATTAGTACCTGCTCTAAGGTTGTTATTTCCAAATGGTGCTTTCAATCTGATTAGAACACCTATTCTACTGTACTTATGTACCTGCACATGACCACAGAAGGGTTCAGATTGTCTGTATTAAGGATTGTTAGCTTAACGTATCTATAACGAGCAAAATGACTGGTTTTTATTTTCTTCTCTGCCTTCCCATCCAACGGTGAAATTTCAGCAAAAAAGTCAAACTATTCATTTAAGCAGAGAACCCGTAACACAGTTGAAGTAAATGAGAAAAAAAGTACCACTTCGAGATTCTTTTTTCAGTAAAATGCATTACTAAGAGCTCCAGGTTGTTTATATATCCTGTATAAATCTGTGGTCCAGAGTGCCAAGTGAAGCATGAGGTGGAACCAAGCACAGGAGTTTATGGGTGTAGAGGGCAAGCAATTTTGATGTCTGCTGTGAGAAGGAGGGTAAAGAGGTCAGCAAAGCCGGAAAAGTTTGGCCTGACCACAGATCTTCAATGTAAAGGCTTTTCTTCCTGTGGTTACTTTCTTTTGCTTCCAGTTAGACTCGTAGGCATGTATTAGTGACTGTACACACTGACACACTCTGAAAACGGCCTCTGAGGAAAGTTAATGATCACTAACTGTGAGTAAGTTATAGTATTAAACTCTCTTGACCCTCGGATCGGTCACAGCCTACGGTGCAGATACATCATGCTGGTATGATGTCATTAGCACTTGCTGGTGAACAGGATGTTTCCTAATGTGCTAATCGCCCCTTTGTGGGTACTCAATCCAGCCCAGGAGTTCGAACTGTCTTTATTGTTTATAGGACAAACATCATAAAAAAAAGTCTGCCCCCTCCTTTTACTGTTTTTCTTCGCTGGTCTCCGTTTAGAGTGTGGAAACTTTGACGTGTTTCGAGAGTGCAGTTTAAAATACTGAATAAAAATACAGAGTTCCTGGCATGCTCTCCTGTTTATAAGCCTCGTACTCAATTTGTGGAATGATCCAACTCCTTTTGGGATTTTAGTTAACAGGTGTCCTTATTAGTGTAGCGCTCTAGGGTGGTGTTGTGGCAATGAACTCTCAGGATTGAGGGAAGCAAAGCTTAAATCGACAGTTGAGAAAAGTGAGAGGGGTGCCGAGGGTGAGATCCCCTCCTGGTGTGGAGCGGAAGAGTGCAAACAGGACTGAGGGGTGTGAGGGTGCCCGACAGACACTTGTGCTAATGTGAGCCGTCAGATATGTCTGCTGTCGCTCCGGAGCCTGAGGTGTTGTAGAAGTGTCTTAGGTCCACATGATAGCAGGAGAGGTGGAGAAAGGATGTGGGGAAGAAAAAGGAAAGGGGGGGAGAAGAGGGTAGACACAAAAAAAAGAGAAAAAATCAGCCTCTTTATCATCAGCCGGACTTTGTTCTTAAAGGAATAGTTTGGAGTTTTTGAAGTTTTGTTCTTTGAAGTTGTTAATAAAACTTCCCATATCTATGGAAGACATGTCAGATCATGATGCGTCTGCAGCAAAGTGAATAAATCACCAGAACAGAGAAAGGATAACAAGGAGGCAGACCCCACATTTCAGCTGCTTTAGCTTTGGAAAAAGGGGATATGATGTTGTAATGTGGTTAAGTCTAAAATCATCCCCAACCCTGGCAGTTTTACCATTTGCTTTACCATTTACAGAAAAAAGACACAGAGAGCTACCAAGCAAGTGAATATATAAGAATAAGAAAGGATTCATGATTTAAACTTGTGATGTGTATTGCACAAATCTGCTGCAGGAAATATCAGTTGGTATTTCATCTTAAATGAAGTAGTAAAATCTTTATTGGACACCTTTAATTTAAAGTATGTAGAAAAAAATATGGGTACTATCTTAGTCTAATCATTCAGAAGTTTTCAAACTAAAGTGGAGGTGTGATGAGGAAATGAGAATGAAACTCATAGTAATAAGGCAATAAATAGGTATCAGTAGGTTGTTAACCTTATATTCTGATGACTCCCCTTCACCTACCTGTCAGCTGGCTGAAATACTTACAAGGAGAAAGTGGACTGCTGGAAATGTTTTTGGTGAAGATCATCAAACAAAAGGAGCGCCTCCTATCACTTACATTATGTTTGCACTATTTTAAGAAACAACAGCAAAAGCAGTCATATCAATTTATATGCAACCTTTATAGATCTTAGTTAATATAGTGATAGAGTGAAACTACTTAACTTTTGCTTTAGGTTATTATTTCTCATGCTGGCACATACCTAGCAACATGTTACCTCAAGTCCGGGCTTTGTCTTTTATTCGCAACATTTTTACGTTTACACATCTTTTAGTCAGGATTAAAAGATCCTGACTAATTTCTTTTGAAATTAGTCAAACTGATTTCTTTTGAAGGAAAGAAATCAGATCTTGGAAATCCATTACTTCAAAGAGCTCTTTTAAAGTCTGGCTTACTTATAGATTTATTTCTCTTTCAGAAGCTACCCTGAGGTAACTCATTTTATCTGGGACATTATACCTGGCAGGAATGACAGGATAAGATTTGGATCGGACTCATTCAGAGGTTCACATCCCATCAGAAAATGATTATGAATACGCTTAACAGGTGTGGATATTTAAGGTCTGTTGTTTTTTGGTAAAGATGAACGTTTTTCTTGCCCAAGATTAGAATTTGATATTTTTAGACAAATATTGTGCTTTTCTTTGCAGTTTTTTGCCATCAGAAAAAATACATTCAGATGTTATCTGATGTCTTTGAATCGGATAATTCATTTGGATCTTTTTGAATCACCAGTTGCTCACGTCAGTTGAAGCACGTCCCTCTGTGCCCCTGAGACTCTACAAGGTTGTGTAGACAGAGCAGTTGGTAATATTTTGTTATCAAATAAGCTCTCCAAAGGAATCCTTTGGGTCTGTTCTCCAGCTCACCCAGCAAAAGAGGAGCTCTTCTCTATGACATGCAGTAAAATTTAAAAAAGAAAAAGACTGGGCCTCAACTAACATTTTTGTCTTAAGAGCATATTAGTTGATTTGGATTGTTCGTAAATGTCAAAACCTTATCAAAAACTGCTCTGGAAAACACAGTGGACAATATGGGTGTTACTGTTTCAATTATATACAAATTTAGGTACTTAATGGTAAAAATGTACATATCTAATGTCATAGATCTGCAATGCTTTAAGTGCAGAAACTAACTGTGGAAAAGAGCATACTAATTTAATTATAAAATAAGTAGAAAATTCACAGGAAGCATATTATATGGAGCACTGGCAGAGTAACGGTACAGAGGAAAGGGTGGAGAATGGCAATGAATGCAGGTGAGTTAATCAGGGGGATTTGGAACAGCCGCAGAGGACTGGAAAACAGGGAGGCAGAGGGATGGTATAATTAGCACAGAGGGATGTTAACTAGACACAAATAAAACTACACATCTACTGTGGAAAAAACTCTAACACTAACTTAAGACTATAAACTAAAATACACAGAAAACACAACACAAAAATAAGTAAGAAACCTAAAGGAGTGAACCTGTATGGCAACACCTTACTAACATTAATAAGCACAAATAAATTAACTCAAGATGACCTTTCCAACTTAAACAAACATCAAACAAATGATTAAAAGCATATCAAATACCAGAAAAAATGACCTGAAGATCATTATTTTCCACTTGTTCGTTTGGCTTAAAGCTTGCACCATTAACACAAAGCTATCTATTCTTAAAAAACAAAGAAAAAAAAAACTTTGAAAAACAAAGTTAGCTCATTCTCATGGAAAACATGAATGCACGTGACATTTTATAAATTAAACAAAGTCTTCATTTACTATTTTGAGAAATGGACAGTGGAGAAGGTATTAGCATTTTAGGTCCCAATGATAATTTTCAAGTAAGCAGAATTACTGAAAGGAAACTACAACCATGAAGGGAGAAGAACACAGAGCTCTATCCATGGTTGCCAGGTGCATGAGAAACTCTAGGAGGATGGAGCAGACTGTGCCATCTCACCATGTCTGAGTTCGGCGATTTGCACGTGTGTGGCCAGCTCACTGTGTAAGCTCGCTTTTCTCTTTGCATGTGTCTGTTGTCGTGTCTCTAATTATGGATTACAGAAAGCCATAATGATTGTGTTAGTGCACAGTGACGCACAGGATCCGTCACTTTACAGACGCTGAGAGTTTGTGACTGGAAGAGCTGCAGCTGAATTAAATGTGCGCGACTCAGGGCAAGGAGCTCACATGGCATCACAGGGTGTGTTCGCCAGATTTTTGGTGTGTGTGACACAGGTGGGGTGATGGCTACTCACTTCCTTCAACAGGAAATCATAAATGCACCCACTTAGCTTTAACCTTGCCTCTTCCTCTCATCTAATGACTGCCATACTCCCTCAATGGCCTGTAGGAGAATGAAATGGCAAGCCGAGTCTTTATTGTCCTTCACATTGTGCTGATAAAATCCATACATTAAAGGGTGGAAATGAGACAAACAGTTACTTTGTGAGTTTCACAGCAGTTTCCAGCTGTTTTTATGGGCAAAAATGAAAAAAAAAAAAAAAAAAAGGAATTCGCTGTAAAAAAAAAAAATGTGGGAGGCTGCTCAGTAAGCTGGAAAACAGGTCTGGCTTTCTAAACAGAGGGGAGTGCACCTGCACTGGAAGACATGAGGTGGGAAGAATACCAGGAGCAAGTGAAGAATGAGAAGCAGTGAAATGTAAAATATGCAGTGAGTGTGGGGAAGTTTACTAAATGTCTACTTTCCTGCAGTGGGTTTGTCTGTCAAGTTAAAAATGCCAACATCTGTACCCTGAAGGAGATATTCCATTACAGCTTGGGATCTTCCTGAAATGCCTTTTTTGTTGTGTAGGTGATTCCCCTCATCACTTGTCTTAAACATGACATCTACTCATTCAAATCCACCTAAGGGAAATGTTTTTATACACCTCAAAGAAAGACCACCTGCATGCAAAAATGCAATGTTTTTACTTAGAAGAATATCCTGAATGTCGTGCAGCTATTGATTTGATCAGGAATATTGGAAATTCAGAACAGGGCTGACATGAAACCTTGTACATGAAGTAGCGTAAACTGCTTCTAAGGTTTTCTGTTTTCCTCATGTTTTCTTTTGCTGTAAAACCTTTTTTTTGTTTAGTTAATCACTAGATACAGTGCCGTGAAAAGTATTTTTATTGTCTTTTGCTGTATTTATTTATTTTCCCTTACAAATTTTTAAAATGTTTTTCCCCTTTAATCTTAAATGTAGCAGATAAAAACAAATTATTATAATTTCAGTCAAAGAGAATATGAGTCAATATAAGAAGCAGTTTTCAAATGATGATTTAATTTATCTATGGACAAAAGTATCCAAACCAAGCTATGTGAAACTGTAATTTCCCTTGTTGAGATATGAATTAATTCTCTTTAAGTTCTGAGTCCTCCTTCCAACATTTGACTAAATCCTACACTGCTGGCAACATGAAGTACGGTAGACTAAATAAATTGAAGAACACATGAAGAGCAGCCCAATTTACATCTTCCAGTTTAGCCATTTCTAATTATTCAGGTTCCAGCAAACCACAAACAGAGCCATTATCCACAAATTGAGAAAAGATGGAACAGTGGTAACCCTTCCAGGAGAGGCTGGCCTATCAAAATTACTCAGAGAGGATGGGCAACTGACTCATCGAAGAGGTCTCAACAGAACCCAGGACAACATCCAAAACACCACATTTACTTTCCTTAATGAAGTCATGACTCAACGGTATAAAAACAGACCAGGTGAAAAACCCCTGCTTGTGGACTTAATTGGTGCACCGAGGTAGGCCTGTTCATAGTAAACCAGAATGTTATAAAATACAAGTGCTGGCAAACGGGACTGGAAAAAGGAAATAAACAAGGTATGTGGGCCTAGAGAAACTGTTCAGTTCACTTAATTTGATCACCAGATAACCAAGATTTCTATAAATTTTTTGGACATGCCAAAACAGTTCTAGACAAAGAGTACCACTGCTCGCACGCGCCATACAAACTGTACGAAGGATTATTGCCAAGTTTTATTACATTTGTATGTAAAATCAAGAAAGTACAGCACAAGGAAGTATTAATCTTTCTATGTAACTGCTTATGTGATTATGATTCTAATTTATCAAACACTGCAACGTATTTAGCTATTGACATTCAAAGTTTTGCTGAGTTCTTGAGAAAACGAAATTCAAATGAAAATAACCTGAATGTGAATCCAAGATGGGATTTACCATTGCACAGAGAGATTGATAAACATCTGAATGAGTCTCTGTAGGCAAAAGTTTTTCACCCTGGGGATGTCCTGCTGTGACTTAAGAGGAACAAAGCTAAGGGAGGGGGCTTCCTGGTGGCTCAGGATGGACTGGAAAGCAGGGATGTGGCAATAAGAATGACGAGGCAGTGGGGATGGGGTACAGCAAACATGGAGCCCCCAACTCATGAGAACCAGATGAAGGGCAGACCGGATGGCTCTCTGGGGCTCTGTGAAAGAAAAAAAAAAGAAAGGGAAAAAAGCGGCTCATAAAACTGTCAGAATCCACTTGCATCTCTCTATCATGGCTCAGTGTTCGCCAGATGCGTTGCTTTTAATGCAACGCTTCACGAATGTTTCTGTCATCAGCCAACGTATATATCTGTCAGTTTGTCAAATCTGGCACTGGCTTAGAGTCTGACATCTGATATCGGGTCCTTACTAAGTTTGAAAGACAATCATTAATTTTAATACAAAATATTACATCTCTCGTCTAAACCCACATACGCTTTGGTTGTTTTATACCTCACAAAGGACTACTCCAGTTGGTCTGATTTGGGAACGCTGTCTTATTTTTGTTTCTGTGCTTTTTTTTTTTTTTTACAGTGGAACACGATAAGGAATTTCTACCTGTGCGGCGGCATCATCGAGAGTTCAGATTCGATCTGTCGCGAATCCCAGAGGGTGAAGCCGTCACCGCTGCCGAGTTTCGTATTTTCAAAGACTTCATCCATGAAAGCTACGATAATGAGACCTTCCGCATCAGCGTCTACCAGGTGTTGGAGGAACATTCTGACAAGTGAGCTCCAATGTGTGGTTATGTGGTGAAACGGTGTCCAGGATTTTAGAGCTCTGTTTTGTGAACAATGTTTTAGTTTGTATTTTTTTCCACAATCAGTTAACAATTTGACCTTCGGGTAAGGTGAGTTGACCTTACCCGAAGGTAAGCATAGCTATTACAGCATTTATATTATTAGAAAACATAATAGCACTATAGTAAAAGTTTTCCAAACTCTAATCTTTGGAAATAATACCAGTCGAAAAGGAAGTAATTGCTTTGTTTTAAAGGATGAACAGCTTGAGGGATTTCACACATAAAAGTTACAAAAGTTATAAATTAAAGACCCCGATTTCATAACTGTAGTTATTTAGGTCTTCTTCTGTAACTTTAGACCATTGCAGTCATATTAGTTGTTGGCTGTTTTCAGTAATAATAATAAAAAAGACTTTGTTTCATTTTTCAACCATTTAATTTTGTGTTACAATTGACATAAATGACTTTCCTCTTGGGGTTTCAGTGAATATAATCTTTGCAAAATTCACACAATGCAACACCTACAAAACAAAGCATTTAATTAAAATTAAGGTATCAAAGCTTTGATTTTTGGCAGAGTTTTACACAAAGCATTTCTGAATTTCTGAACTAAAAGCTTTGCCAGAAGGCGTGTAACTCAGCTGCTTGGGCCTTTCGTTTGTCTGGAGGGAACAACACACTCATTTATTCCTCTGCCAGGGAATGGCTTGTATACATGAATGGACCAGGACTCTGTGACACACTATCTGCTCAGTCAGAAAATAGGTCGGGATGCATGAATGCCCAAATGAAGAACAAGGGATTTTTACTCTCAAATGGCGAAAGATTAGAAACCACAAAGTTCGACAATAGCATCGACTTTGATATGCACTATTTTCTTCACTACTTTTCTCACAGCTTTTTTTTTTTTGTTCCTTTTTCACAGCTGTGTTTTTTTGCTTCTCCTTTTCTCCCCTGTACGCTTTCTGGTTCGCCCACTGAATTCCAGTCTGTGATGGACTGTGTGTACCATATGAAAGGACCGCCCGTTTATAAAGCTATTATTGTCAATTAAGAAAATGAAGTGCTCCCCTGGGCCTCGCCATCTGGAGCCCTCCTCACCTCCCTCCATCACTCTCTTTGTTTCACTTTGACACACCAGTACAATCCTCTCTCTACATTTCACGACTTTTTGCTTCAGTCAGTCACTCAGTTACAATTTCTTTCCACATGACTGTCCATATCTAACTTCTACTTCTATTTTTCTGTTTCCCTTCAGGGAATCAGATCTCTTTCTGCTAGATTCCAGGGTGATCTGGGCAGCAGAGGAGGGCTGGTTGGTATTTGACATTACAGCCACCAGTAACCACTGGGTGCTGAACCCCAGCAGAAACCTCGGTCTGCAGCTGGCCCTGGAGACCGCAAACGGTGAGAGACGTTCGTGTCAGATAAGTCTGTTACATAACGTGATTTTTGCACAGTGACATGTTAAAAAGAAGCAAAAAGAAGCAGTAAAAGGTATACGTAGTAGGAAAAAAAAATCATAAAATGTCTGCTGACAGATTTAAAAAGGAAGCATCTGTAGAAAGAGAGCTTCACACCTTTGCGCATGATCGCTGCGGTTGGCTCTGAACTATTAAAAGAGCAGTAAGCTGCACAGAAACATCTTTTAATAATCTAATGTATTTGTTAACATGAAAACGTTTGGAATCAATACACATTTTTGAAACATTTATGAACAAAAACAAACTGCATTTGATGAAATGCGATGGTGGTTTTGGTTTTCCTGTGGTTTTAAAAAAGTTTTTTTTTTTTCATGTCCTGTTGTTTTTCTTTTCTCTGTTTATTCTTCCTTGATGTTTTGAAAAGTGCTTCATACTGTGTTGGTGTGTGTTATAAATTGTCTTTTGGTGTCACCAAACATTTACAAATGTGGAATTGTAAATTACATTTTTCAAAAAAACAAAAAATCTATTTTATTATTTTTTTTATTAGTTATCCTCTCTTATCTTCGTCTATTTTTTTTATTATTTAAATTTCTTTTAAACAATGTGGGCTTCATTGACAGTAGACTTTTTTTACATGCACAAAAGCAGCTACGGAAACTCATGATTTGGCTTTTGTCTTTGGGACCCAAATTCAGAGCGAAGCGAAAAACAAATCCCACGCATGCAAAGAGGAATGATTGACCCTTTCATGAAATAAGCAAATACAAAACTATCAGTAACAAAGAAGATGTGTTATGTGAAAAAATTCCAAAAAAAAAAAACTCAAGAAAAGTTGGCAGAGACCGGGCCCTAACAGAATGCATGACAGGGGCAAAGCTGACTGCACAACAAAATGACACATCAGAGAGGCTTAAATGGTGAGGCAGTTGATTACTGGAATGGAAAAGGATTCTCTATTTTCTGGATGAGGAAAAGCTGAAGAAGAGCAGGAGGGAAAGGCACAAGTTCGGGATATGAACTCTGTAGATGCAATGAAAATGAAACGGTTGTTTATATAAGAATAGTCCGTCTGTCCGTCCGTCCACTACCCACTCTTCCTTGTAGGGTCGAGGGGGACGGTTACTGCATATCTTCAGCTGGCAATCGCATCTCTCCAGTCCTCGCCCGTCTAACAAAGGGCAACAAAGAGACACACAACCATTCACACATAGTCGTACCTAAGAGCAATTTTAGAGAGACAAATTAATCTAACAGAATTTTTTTTATTGGATTATAGAAGACAGACAGATCTGGATTTGAACCCAGGATTTTCTTGTGACAAGGCAAGAGCACTACCAACTCCGCCAACTTGCAGGCATTCTCGGGAAGACCAATAAAGTCTCTACCGTGTCTCATCAAGTCTTTCACAAGGAGTTTTACAGTAAACCATGATTCATTTTAAAGAGGATGTGATTAAAAAGTAGGAAATAGAATATCACCCATTGTGACTGTAGCTGTGTAGCTTAAAAAAACATTTACAGTCCTCATCAGTACAGCACTGCCTTCCAAAACTTGTTTCCTTATTGTCTGAGATTATTATTAATCTTGCCTGAGATTAAAACGAGCAGATCTGAAACACCAGTATATGACAAAAAGAAAGCAAATTCAGAAGAAATCTGAAAAGAGGCAAAAACATTTTTGTAATGCTATATTTATATTGTGAGGTCTGGGATGTACTCACACATTCTTTAGTTAATTGACATGTTTTCATTGGCAATGCTATTTGCTTTGTGAGGCTGAGACACCGCATACATAGAGGAAAGGGGTTACGTAGCTTCAATGAAAAGGGAAAGGAAATATTGTGTATGTCCATGGCAGTCAGTGCAGATTAAAAAAAAAATCTCATGTTCAGCTAAACCGAGGCCATAATTTTACTGTTACTCGAATATTCTTGTAAACAGCGCTAAGAGAAACAGCCCCTGAACATGTTTGCCCTAAACTATTTATCTTATTAAGTGAGTGTAGTAACCAGTTTCTACTTAGTAGACCATAAAATGTGCTCCGAATAAACATTTTGTAAGAGCTCCAGCTGTGTTCAAGTGTAAGCCTAACAAACCCAAGTGAGCTGCATCCATCGTAGCGCAGTCCAACAAACATGAGGGTTAGCATTACGACACAACTCAGATGGGTTGTCTGCGTGTACACAGAGGAGATATATCAGACTGTGCCTTTCATCTGTCATCACCTCATCATTCATCAGCGTCATCATCGGTCATACCCTCAGCATCATTAGCAGGCATGCGGAAAAATACCCCGTGTTATCTTAGGAGGCATTAGTTATCTGGAGGCACAAATGTTTTGCCTCCACACAACTTTCCCAACAAACAGCATTCAGTGCAAGACAATGTACAAAACGATATCTTCGCTGGGGATGACAGGATGTTACATGTTAGATGAGGAAAACAGACACGATACTGCTTTCAGGTTGTGCAAAGGGTGGGCTGGGCACGTCGGATTCATCTGCGCGTGATTGTAGGTTAGACTGGGTAGGAAGCTTTATAGGGGAGCGTGTACAAACAAGTGCATACGACCTTCTGTCGCCAGCAGGGACTGGAGAGTAGGCAGAGAAGGGATGAGGGTGGAAAAAAAAAGGGAGAGGAATTCACAAAAAGAGAATCTCGCTTGTAAAACCATCCAAAGTAGTTTCACTGAGGAAAGGATCACAGAGGAGATAAGCTACAAGCACAGCAGTTACTTGATTTTAGAAGCTTAAACGTCAAACTTTTCCAAATAAGATGATATGTCGACACATGTAGCACTGTTGTACTTTGTCGCCCAAACAGGAGAGAGTATCAATCCTCGTGTGGCCGGGCTAATTGGTCGCACCGGACCTCAGAGCAAACAGCCCTTCATGGTGGCCTTCTTCAAAGCAACCGAAGTGCACCTGCGAAGCATCCGCTCAGCTTCCGGAGGGGGCAAACAACGCAACCCTAACCGGTCCAAAGGGGCAAGGAGCCAAGAGGCTCTCAGAGTGACCAATGTTGCAGGTAAACACAGAAAGTGTGTGCTCATTATGTAGACTATCATGCAAATTCATGGACTGAAATATGCATGTCCATTACAGTGGTTTGGAAAAAAATATTGTTACAATTTGAAGTTTTTGGCATTTTGGTTCCTTACAACAACCGTTTGTTTATTTTACATAAAGTAACTCATAGCTAATGGAAGAAAAATATATATTTTTCACATGTAAATTAGTATTTACCCTCTATAATAACTACCCTTTGCTGCATTTACATCTACAATTCTTTTAAGGTATGTCTGCCAGTTTTCTACAATTAAAGACTACAGTTTTTTTTTTTTTTTTTTGCTTCTTCTTATATTTCAAGCTAAACATAACTGAATGGAGAATATATGTGAACATCCATTTTCAAGTCTTAACCCTGATACTTAAGTTGGTTTTGGTTTGAACACTGACTGGACATTTTAAACACTGAAACACCTATTTTTTTGAAGCCACCTTATTTTTCCTGTCGCTAGCTCCGTCCTCCATCCCATCAACAAAGTTTCTTGTGCCTGCCAAAGAGGATCATACCCACAGTATGATGCTCTCCAAAAACTAGTTTTCCTGTGTGTTTGTGTGTTCAGGGTGATGTTCAGTGTTAGTTTTAAACCACACTTACTGTTTTGCTTGCATGTCTAATCTGACCAACCTCTTCCACACATTTGCTGTGTTCCCTTCACACGCATAGCGTTTTGTATGTGGGCCAAAGGCTGGTAGCGCACTTCTCATGTTTCTCATATTGGGCTCATGGTTGGTTCTTGCTCAGTTAGTAGCCATACTCTTTCCATTTTCAGATGATGGAACAAAGAGTGCTTATTGATATGTTCAAAGCTCAAAATGTTTTTTTCTGCTCTGTTTCAGGGTCTAAATAATCCTGTTTGTTCGCTAATGTTCTATATTAAACTTCAATTGTTGTTTTGTCTTTTTTTCTGAACACCTCCGACTTATGAAAGGAGCTGGTTCCATTGTATTATAGTCATCAGAGTTGAAGGGGAACAGTAAAAAAAAATCCCTTTTGTGTGGATGTGTTTATGTAAAACCAATCCAAGCCTTAAGAAACTTCCTTCCACTTCACATTTATGCACTACTAGTTGTCACACAAAAAAAAAAAAAAAAAAAAAAAAATCCCGATGCAACACAGAGCTGTCTGTGATTATAACATGGGATTAAGAACGTTTCAAGGGGTGAGAATGCTTCCGCAAGGCACCGTATGGATCTGTTCCCACTGAAGGAACAAAGTAAAGGGCACTTATTTAATAGTTTCCTGGTTCTGCGTGTGTACTCACAGCATACAGACTCACAACATTTTCAAAAAGGACACTGAAAGGTTTCAGCATTTGAGACACATTAAAGACCTTTGTTTTGAGGGTGTGAGTGTGCTGTGTTTATGTGAAGTCCTGAAACATTAGACTGTAAGGCTTCAAATAGTGCTCTGCTGTCTTTGTTTATTTACTCGAGCATTACAGAGCGGTTGGGGCCAAGTTTCCCGCTTGGAGGTAAGGCAGCAACAGGCTTTTATGGTGGAACACATCTGCAGTGCGCTGTGGGGCAACCAGGCCCTGGACACATGGGCCAAATGGGTCTGTTTGGAACTTTGGATACCAGTGGTCTTTAGCGGGATGATGAGAACCAGTCGCTCATAATCATTTCCAACATGAGCCCCTTTCAAGAGCTAATGCACCACAGAACCTCACCGGTCACCAGAAGAGGAGAATGATACTTATGGATAGAAAACAGGCTCTTCTTTTTTCTGTGTTGTTAAAAAAAAAAAAAAAAAGGAATGCTAAAACCAGTGAAGAAAGGAGCGAAAATGAAAAGTCTTCCGTTGTAAATCTGGCTGAGATCTGTTGTGTGCACATCTGTTTCATCTAATGGAAACTCGAAGCCCAGCAGACTGACCTCCAAGCATGGTGGCCCATTTATTTAAACTAGTTAAATGATGATACTAAAATGATGCAACATATTGAGGTCATTTCCCAGCTATTGGCTTGAACAGGTATATTTTTAAGCACTTGCTACATTTACAGAGCCTTGTAAAGGTTTTCATACCCTTTCAACTGTTTTGCATTTTGTCAAGTTGCAACCACCAACTGAAGGAAAATAATACATGGTTTCCAAAAGTAAAAAAAAAAAAAAAAAACTTAAAAATGTTGCTGATGTTTTTCTTAAAATCTGGTGAACAAACTGCAACCGATTGCTTCCAGAAGTCACTTAACCAGCAAACAGAGTCCATCTCTGTGAAGGTTAATTTCAGGATAGAGCCAGTAATTCTGTGAAAGCCTCAAAAGTTTTATAGAGGACAATAAACATGTAAACCCAGGAACACAACAGACAGGCTAGGGATAAAGCTCTGGAGGAGTTAAAAATAGGAATAAATAAATTAACACGTGGCATTACCTGAACAGTTTTGTTTAAGGATATCTTTCATTAAATCTGCTATTTTGCAAAAAAGAATTGGAAGAATTTTCAGTCTGTTAATATTCAGTACCTACAGTTCAGCAAGTACGTGTATTCAGGTGGCTGAACAGAAAAATGCATGCCCCACTTTTACTTTTGCATTTTGACAACCTTGTGCAATTTTTCTTCCAATTCAAATTAAGCTCTTTTTGAGTTGGACTATTAGATCAAATCTCAGCTGTTGTTGATAGTCATGTGATAAATATTGAAAACCTTCCAGGGGGCTTGAAGAAGTTTGTGGTGGACTATAGATCTGTACTTTTATACTGAACGCACTAATGTGTATTCTCTGCTTTTGTCTTTGTTATGTCCCTAGAAAACAGCAGCACTGATCAGAAGCAGGCGTGCAAGAAGCATGAGCTCTACGTCAGTTTCCGTGACTTAGGATGGCAGGTATAAAAACAATACTCGCCAAGATTACTTGGAACTGTAGAAATTGGCACAAAGTCCAGCATTTTACTGGCCTAAAATATGAAAATGTGACTAGATTAAAACATTTTTTTTTGTTTCTTTCTGGAAACATGAGGAACTCAGTCAGTGAGCAAACTCACATCTGGGGTTTAATCTTAGCCTTTCTTTTTTGGGGCAGCTTTGTGAAGTCATTTTTGTTACTTTTTTTGTTTTAAGTTAACAATGTTATGTTATGTTTGCATATCCCCATGTAGGGATAGAAATTAAAATTGTCTCACAAGTTCTCTGAGTCAGTTTTCAAAGCTTAACAAAAAGGACAAGAAAACCCATAAGTCTGTCTGGACTTCTTCTGTCATTTTCTCTTAGGACTGGATCATTGCTCCTGAAGGATATGCTGCATATTACTGTGAGGGAGAGTGTGCCTTCCCGCTGAACTCCTACATGAACGCCACAAACCACGCCATTGTACAAACACTTGTGAGTAGCTGTAAAACCAAGGAAGAAAACGCAACAGACATGTGCTGCCTTAGATCTCTCATCACTTATTTGGCCGTGGAAGGTTTGGGACACAAACATTGCAGGCTCAGATTTTCTGGGGCATTAATCATGAAAAGCTGAGATTTGTGTGTAAGAAATGTTGTCATAACTGGCCTCCTCCTCCTCTTCCTCTCCCTTCTAGGTTCATTTTGTTAATCCTGAGTCGGTTCCTAAGCCTTGCTGTGCGCCAACACAGCTCCATGCCATTTCTGTGCTCTACTTTGACGACAGCTCCAATGTGATCCTGAAGAAGTACCGTAACATGGTCGTTAGGGCTTGTGGCTGTCACTGAACCACCAGCATCTTCACAGGGACGCACACATACGCACATGATGAGAGGAGAATCGACAGGGCGCTCGTTTAAAATGCTGCAGGATTGGAAAGCAGCTTGTGCATTTCGTGTAGACACACTTTTGTAAGGCCAAACATGAATTTCACTCTATTTAAAGGGGCAATTCAACTCCAAGTCTGTTTAAAATAAAAATAAACATGTAGTTCCTGGCTTTGCTGTCATTTTAAGCAGCAAATGAGAAAGACCATAAGTTCATAAAATGGAGCAAATATTTACAAAACAAATCCAACTTAAAAAATTGAGTATGACCTCGTGGAAGATGTTCATTCAGCCACTTATTTTTTTTAAATAAATAAACAAATATGAAATTACGACCACTACTTAAATAACAGATAAATAGATATTCTTTGTTCTTTACTGATTTTTACTGATGAAAATCAATATTATTTATCAATTAAACTTTTTGTTAAGAAATTTGAAGATCTCTTCTTTAGCTCTTTCTTTAGCTGTTTTAATCTGAAACAGTTAAAGGCAGTATATTTGTCTGCTGGATCACTCTACAGTCCTCTTCCGTATTCTGTTATATGCTGTACGCAACCCGCTCTACCAACATAGAACTGTTTCAATTTAAAAACTCATTTGTACTCAGTTTATTTTCACTGCCACAGGATAAAGTCTTAACAAGCCGCAGAGAGGAAGCAGCAAACTAATGTCCTCCTTTGTGATTCTCCAAACAAGATACAATATAGACAACAGAAGAGAGGGACAGAGAACAAGTCCACTTGTGTGCTTTCCTTTCAAACCTTCACAATTTATTTGTTTTTTTGTCTTTGCTTTCTCCCAAGATGCTACAACTTGCTAAGGTCTGCAAGGACTTGATGCTGCAGGATCATATTTGAAAATGTGGAGATACTTGTTTTAGACTTGTATAATTTTTGTCAAATTTTTTGACAATGCCATGAGTTGTAAAACTTTATCTTAAAAGTAATTAATCAAATCATTTTACCTAACCTTTTCATATGATCAGCTTTCTATTTTATTTATATCTATGATCTTTCTTTATTTTTTTTTCCTTTTGTTTTTTGTTCTTATAGCTGAAAGAACATTCTCAAAAACCATGAGCTCCATTTATAAGTTTGAGGCTAACAAGAAAAAAAAAATTACTTACTTTATTTGAAAGTGAACATTTCCTTGAATGATTTTTTCCCATAAATGCACATCGACATACAAACACAATCATGTTTGTGCTTTCTACTGTGTGTACAAGACACATAAAGCATAGACTGTACTGTATAATTGTTCATTCACAGTCAACCATGTGTTATCTTAACAATTATGATAACCATTGTAGTTTATTATGTTTACTATATATATGAATATGTGGCTGATAGAGGAAGATAGAGGACTTTGTATTCCCTCAATGTACAATATTGTGTAAATATTATGTTTTTTTTTTTTTTTTCCAAAAAACAAGAAACAAAAAGCAAGTGTATTTATTTCCTGCATTGCAATTTGGATTTGTTTATTTTATTCTCCTGTATAAAATGCTGTATTATTTTTGGACATAAGCATTGCCTCATTTATTAGGAACATTTTTAGAAATACAAATAGCTGTTTCAAGCATCTTGTTCTGTGTGCTCAATGTTTTCAGGTTTGTACTTCTCTGCTGTAATACAATCTGTTGTATTTAAAAATAAACACCTATTTATTGAGAGCAGGCTAAGCTCTTCCAAAGTGGGCTCCAATTTTTCAACTATGTTTTACTGCTGAACTATCACAATAAAATTGGATAAAGGCAGCAAAACTGATTCGTGACATATTGTTTCACGTGACAAAAATAAAGGGCAAATACCTTGACCCTGGGAGAAACTAGCTCCTTATTCTACGCTATTTACTTTGCACAGAAACATGACATTGTTCATAACTTTCCCTTTCAGTTTGTTGATTTGCCCAGTAGATATTCTACCGGAGAAATCCAAGTGAATGGGAGAAAGGCCTGTTAAGCGAGATTTAAATTGAGCAGAACTGCATATGGCCAGGCTAATGTGCCATATAACTTCCACAAATTCCTGAAATTGTAACTTCTCAAAGTCTCATTCATTTTCAAAGATGTGCTTCAAAGTTGCTAAAATTACTCATGAAACACAGACTTCAAGTATTAGTGTAAGGCTCGTAAGAAGTAAGAAGGGGACGCAAAGTCTTCAGCTCCAGTATTTGAGTTCAGAATATAGAGATCTAGATAGTGATTTGGCCATCAGGTTGGATGAAGCTTTTAACAAACCTATCTGTGCAAAGAAACAAAGTAAAAATGGCTAAAATAACAAGCAAACATATTTAATATAATATAATGTTGTTGTTGTTTTTTTCTTAAATAGTCACTTAAATGTTTTTGTTTCCCCATTCCAGTAGTCAATTTGAACTTTAGCAAGTCGTCTTCACAGTGTCCTGTTCCCTAAATGCAAATGTGATTGGCTGAATCGACGCCTGTGTTTACAGGCAGTAAAACAGGTGGGTCGTGAAAACCACACAGCTCTATGCCGCCATCTGCTGGTGGAAAGTGTTCAGTGTGTTTGTCATCTTAATGAAACTTGCGGTTTCTTTTCTTTCATTGTTTTTTTTGTCAGTCCCATCTTACGCCTACTACGAGCTGAAATGAACACTTAAAAGAAAGGTCGCATCCCCTTTATGTAGGAAAGGTGGAGGAGCGTCTGACAGAAAATGAAAAAAAAAAACAAGTTTGACCACCTACATACTTTCATTTTCACAGGAACGTTTCGTTATGAGTGGCTGCGTGCATGTGTGTGCTTGCTTAACTGTGTGTGAGGTTTTCTTATGTTCTCCTCTAGGCACTAATTAATAGGTGGGTCTCCTTTTCTGTATTAGCATATGTAATTATTACACCTTTCATATACGTTTTCCCTTTCCTGCTTTTGGGATAAGTTTTTTATTTATTTATTTTTTTCTAAAGTCAGTTTAATTATTGTAATGAAAGCAGACATCTACGGCATATCTGATACACATTTTCACTTAATTTTAGTTTTTGCTTATCTTTTCAACAGTATTCCATCAGATACTCAAGGTTACCTTACTTGGAAATGATTAAATGTTCTAAAGAGCAAAGTGTGGAAACCGAAAGCATAAAAATAGCTTCAAAGCTTTCGCTTTCGCTTGTGGGAGCGCTCCGAAGTTTAGTTGCGACTTCTCCATTTAACTTTCCGATGAACTCAGTAGGTGTAAAACTGAGCAGCTTCATTGGCTGACTTCTTATTGGACCTTTATTTTCTGTTTGCCAGAAGGAGAGCTCGAGTGGCGTGATAGACCAAATAATACAGGCATCTTATGTTTGTAAAAGTGGTGTAAACCTATCCGAAGTGGACTGTTGTTCCTGTGACACGCAACATGTGCTGAAGATGGATGGAGCCAAGTTGCACCTGAAAGAGTGGCTGGTAGCTCAGATAGAGAGTGGGAAATATGAAGGCCTGTGCTGGGAGGATGAGGGCAAGACCATGTTCAGGATCCCCTGGAAGCACGCAGCCAAGAAGGACTACAAGCAGACGGAGGATGCGGCTCTCTTTAAGGTCAACACTTTTTATGTTTCACTTTCCCAAAAGTCTTCAGTTTCTTAGCCAGATTATTTCACTGTGCTCTGAAATGGGGACAAAACATTGCTTTCCCTCCGAATGGTAAGCGAAGGAAATCCAAACTGAGTTCAGTTAAAAATCCTACTCAAAATCTGTCATTACGCTATCGTGACATGTGGTTCTATAGGCAAACTTATAAAATGTTTAACTTCGGTGTCGTAAGTGTTAAAGTGCACCTATTTGA